>NW_028241835.1:0-85454 GCF_964263255.1 Lissotriton vulgaris | reverse complement strand
ATTTATATTCCACAAACACGATTCCGCTATTCGTGGGACCGTTCTCCAAAAGAGCGCACTCTAGAGCCATAGACGTTGTCAAAATTATATTATTTATTGCATCGTTCCACCAAATTATCGACAAACGCGTTTCGGCGTTACCGAATTTGTCAGTGGTAACAATCTACAACATATTTAAGTTGTGCTGTACAAAAGTCAAAGACATAGAAAGTGATCCGGTGCTCTGTAATGAAAATAAACAAAGTTAATTTGTATGGTGGCCATCTTAGACAGGGAGAATTTGACACTGTTTACCTCCCAGTTTGCATTAGTGTTCCTTTTTCTTGAGAACTGTGCATATTCTCACCACAAACAGCATTATATACATATTTACATTTCATCAACTTTGTTGCTGTTAAGTTTACTCATGTAAACGCCTGAAAACGGGAATAAATGCCTGCTTCCTCCGCTGGGAATAAGCACTTAGGAACTTATATATTCATATATATATATTCACTGAAAAAACCATGAGTGATGTCACTGACTATGTCATGAGCGATGTAATATGTGACATCATCAGCAGTGCATTGCAGGCGCGCGAGTTATAGTTAGCTGAACTAACTATAACGGGGGCATTTGAATGGTTTTGTACAAGTGAAATGTCCAACTAACTATAAATCATTTGTTCACGCTCCATAGGGCATGCTATTCCCCTCTCAGACTTACGAAAATCTCAAAAGGGAACCTGGTAGTCTGTGCTAAGTGTGGTTTGTCCGAGGCATCGGACGCCCACTTGTTTTTCGAATGTCCCTGCCTCGCTTCTTTTTGGGATGCTATAAGTCACATACTCTCTGCATCATTAGGGAAGCAAATAAACCTGGATCTCCCACTTGTCATCTTTGGGGTTTCTGCTGATGTTCAGGGGCAAGCAAGGAGCTTACTGTTTTATTCCATCCTACTTGCCCGTAGGGAGATCTGTAGAAGATGGAAGGACTCTGCTGCCCCTTCATTTATGGATTGGCAAGTGTCTGTCTTGCAAGTTTCTAGATTAGACCTTGCAAGATCTGGCAGTCAGGTTAAAAGAACATTTTGGCATCAGCTAGCTTGGGGCCATTGAGTTGGCCGGTGTACCCCCCCCCCCCGGTCCTATGATTATACACAAGTGGTTTTATCGAACCCAAAAAGCCTGTTCCATCTGGAGGTCTGGGTCTCAACGGTTTCATTTCCACCTGGTCTTGGCTGTACTCGTGGTTTTTACTCGTTTTTGGGTTTCTATGTGTGGTTCTCTAAGGGTACGACCCTTCTGAGGGTATATGGTTCTTGGTTGACCCTTATAACCATGCCCTGCCAGGTCTATAACCTGTGACAGAAGCGTACTACCGACTGCGGCTACACTTGAATCCATGGTGGTATATGAGGACAAAAAAAGAAATGTCCAACTAACTATAACGCCTCTGAAACCTATGGTTTTTTCAGTGAATTTCTAAGGTTTTTTAAATGTTAATTCCTTACTATAAAGTTCCTGAAACCTATAGTTTTTTCTGTGAATTTCAAAGGTTTTGTAAATGCTAATTTGTAACTATAACGTGCCTGAAACCTATGTTTTTTCAGTTAATTTCTGAGATTTTTTAAATGCTAGTTTCTAACTATGCCTACAGAGGTAAGGCATGTGAATAAAGAAAAAAAAACACACAAAACGAAGAATAAGAAATGCAGAAAAGAAGCAACAGAAGTCCTCAAAGACGAAGAAAAGTGCAGGAAGAAAGAAGATGTGCAGAAAGAACAAACAGAGGAGCAGAAGAAAGAGGACTTGTCGTAAAATCATCCCGTACCCTCAACTTTTTCAGATGGGTACTGGTGGTAACTGACTCTAACAAACCACTCCTAGAGACAGTGCTATGCTAAACGACATTGGGTACAACTAGCCCACCAGGTATCTCCAGTTAGCGCCACAGAGTTGCGTTGCAGAGAGGTGTAAAAAGGGGCATGGCCTGGACCACCTCTCTGCAATGCAGTGCAATGGTGCTTACTTGAAGCACCTGGTGGGCTAGTTGGCCCTATGGGCCCTCAGGATTGAATGGGAAATATTTCCCCAAATTAAAATGTGCAACAGGGTGTGTTTGCACACGTCACCCGGAGCCCCGTCCCCTCCCTTCCCCACTGTGTAAACATGCCCAGTAGCCGTTTTAAGTTGGGAGATTAAGTCCCCTTGAATCCTGAGAGTCCCTATGGTCAAACTAGCCCACTAGGTAACTCCAATAAGCGCCGTTACAGAGATGTGTACCGGAGCTTTATGATATTTGCGGGGGCCTCACAGCCCCCCCAACTCCGGGGACTGCCACCCCGGGCTTTAAGAAAATATTTGTGGGGGCTCACAGCCATCCCACGGCCCCAGGGGCTGCCTTAAAAAACATAAAATAAAATAACCTGTGTGGGGGGTCGAGCCCCTCACATGCCCCGGGGACCACCACCTCCCCGGGGCTTTGGTAATGTTGGGAGGGGGGCCCCAGGGACCCTCAAGATTGGGGAGAAATGAATCCCCCAACTTAAAACACGCCACAGGGCATGTTTGCAGACATGGTACCTCAGGCCCCGCCCCCTTCCTACACCATTGTGCAAACGCGCCCCCTGGCGAGTTGTAAATTGGGGAATTAATTCCACTTGAATCCTGAGGGTCCCTGGGGGCCAAATAGCCCACCAGGTACCTCCAGTATGCACCAGGAGCTGTGTTGCAGAGAGGTGTTGAGAGGCCACACAACTCGGCGCCCCCCCAGCCTGGAGTGTGTTGAAGGTACTGGGGAGAGGGAGCAGATTGCCTGCTAAGGGGATGACCGGCACCAACGAAATCCACCATGCTGTTCCCGCAAAGTTGAAGGAACAAACAAAACGAAAAGGCATTATCGTGTGCTAAAGACTGGTCACTGCACCTTGTTCTGGTTTGTTTTGCCCTGTTCCTCATTGCGGGACCCAGTGCGCTGTACACGAGGATCATTGGTGGGCTAAATGGCGACATACATCATCGGGAGGAACTTTCCCTGTCCGCTGTCTATTACAACGATGCCCAACCAATGAGAGCCCTCGGTTGGTTTATAACAGAAGCCCCGCGAAAAGTTTCAACTTAGCACACTCAACAGATACCCGGCACTGAGGAAGGCATCCGCCGAAACGCGTCTGCCAGGGGCTGAAAGTGTGGACATCGCGAAGATTGGCAAGTGCACTTTGGTGGCAATTAAATTGATGTTTGACAACCCCAGCATGTGTCAGACCTGTTTTGTAATTGAAGCAGGATGGGAGGAATATATATATATATATATATATATATATATATATATATATATATATATATATATATATATATATATATATATAATATATATATAATATATATATATATATATATATATATATATTCACTGAAAAAACCCTAGGTTTCACACCAGTTATAGTTAGGAATTAGCATTTTAAAAACCTATTAAATTCACTGAAAAAACCATAGGTTTCACACCAGTTATAGTTAGCTGGAAATTTTACTGATATAAAACCATTGAAATTCCCGCGTTATAGTTAGATGGACTCACTATAACTTGCGCGTGCAATGCACTGCTGATGACATCACATATTACATCACTCATGACATGGTCAGTGACATCACTCATGACATCACTGATGACACCATCCAGTGAATGTGTGTCTTTCTGAAAAATAAATATATTTTATATATGTATATGTAAAAGTTGATGGAAGAATAAATGTTTAAATAAGTGTCTAAATGGATGGTTTTTAAAAATTGATTGGTTAACTGGCTTAATAAGACATCATCAGCAGTGCATTGCACGCGCAAGTTATAGTGAGTCCATCTAACTATAACGTGGGAATTTCAATGGTTTTATATCAGTAAAATTTCCAGCTAACTATAACTGGTGTGAAACCTATGGTTTTTTCAGTGAATTTAATAGGTTTTTTAAATGCTAATTCCTAACTATAACTGGTGTGAAACCTATGGTTTTTTCAGTGAATTTCATAGGTTTTTTAAATGCTAATTCCTTTGTATATCGAGTTTCTAACCTTTTTTTTTTTTTTACAATTTGCTGTTTTTTTTAAAGTATTCATGTTTTTTTTATATAATTTTTTTCTTTTGCGCTCTGGGTGCGCGCTCCGGGAAGCTTTCAGCTAAGCTCTCCGGTAAGCTTTTCCGTGAGCTCATCTGAAAGCGCACCCAGAGCGCAACTGTCGTTCGTGAAAAAAAATATGAATGAAAAGTTAATAATAATGCAAAACATTTCGTACCATACAAATAAAATTAGTTTTTTTTAATAAGGAAAATGATTATGCATTTCTGTAAAAGTTTGATGACGTCACTTCGGCGCGCAACGTAAGTGCCCTCGGAAGCGCCTACGTTCGCGGCGCATAAACGCACGCAAAAGCGCCTACGATCGCGCCACGTTTGCGCCCCGGAAGCGCCTACGATCGCGCTGCGTAAACGCACCGGAAGTGCTCCGGAGCGCGCAGCGTAAACGCGTCGGGTCATGTGACCCTAAAATAACACTTTTCATTGGTTGCTAACAGTTTTTTTTTACAATGAATGAAATCCCCACCCATTTCCTTCACTTCTTCTTTCACTTTTGTGACTGAAAGACCTGCCTTTTTTGCTGTTGCATATTTCTTGATTAATCATGGCTGCCAGACCATCCAGCAGTGAAGATGACTCCAATGATTTCATTGATGAAGAGCCTCCTCAGCCGAAGGTCAAAGAACATTTCATCTGGAAATTTTTTAAGTTTCCAGCAGACCAGAAAAAGGTGAATGCACCAAAAGTAGAGTGCAGGATCTGCAAACAGGTCCTGTCACGGGGTAACCCCCAAAAAAAGTATTCTTTTGGCAACTTCACCATGATTCGCCATGTGGAGAGGAGGCACCCCCAGAATTTTGCCCGGGAAAGTGTCAGGGCTCTGGCACAAGAGGTTCCCAGAGATGGGGCCTCTACATCAACAGGAGGAGCAACTTCTTCTGGGAGAGAACAATCGCAGGAGCAGGTGGCAAACATACAACCTGCATTTAACCATGGGGTCGTCAAATGCAGATACTGCAATCAACTCCTCACCTATGGGGAGCAAAGTGTCCTGCTCATGGTTCGAGCATTGGAGAACCATCGCTGCCCTTCCCACCCCTAATTTTTTTCTTTTCTTTTTGCTCCTGTTGAGCAGTTTCCATTCCCTGTTGTTGTTCCTGTTCAGTTAAAAGAAGAAAACCAAAAGTTCTTTTCAGAACTACCTCCAATTCTCATCAAAGAGCTATATTCTTAAAAAAATGAAGAGTAAGTGAAATATAGTGCATTGATAATTGAAAGGAGAATGAGTAAGAAAGAACAGAAAGGTATGAGAGGTGAAAGGAAGTGAAGTAGGAGGAATGAAAGAAGGTGAGTGTTAGAAAAGAAAGTTATGACACAGTGAATAAACTGGAGGCCTCATTTCTGAAAAGTGACGCATCGCTACGTGAAAACAGCGATGCGTCACTTTTCTGGACGCACTCCTTATGACATTCCAGATATGTCATATTTAATATATGACTAATCAATTCGCAAGGAGTTACAGATATGTCAGTATTTCTGACGTATCTGTAAACACAAAAGTAACGCATTGCTGGAGTGCGTCACAAAAGTGACGCAACTCCAGTAATGTGTCCTTTCACATGGAAAAAGCACCATGTGAAAGGTTTGCTGTGAAGCAGGCGCAAGATTTTGGCGCAACAGCATCCTAAAAAAGACGCACTGCGTCATTATTACCAAGCTTTTTGCAGGGGAACACCCCCTCTGCATGCATTATACCTGACACTATTTTTAAAAAGTGACGCATCTAGGTACATGGGTCACTTTTTAAAACTCTGCGCCACATTATATCTGCATCAGGTATAATGTATGCAGAGGGGGCAATCCCTCGCAAAAAGCTTGGTAATAACGACGTACTGAAATCTATGAGATTGCTCTGCGTCACTTTTAGGATGCTGTTGCGTCAAAATCTTGCGCCTGCCTCGCGTCACTTTCATGTTTACAGATATGTGAGAAATACTGACGTATCTGTAACTCCTTGCAACATGATTCGTCATACATTAAATATGACACATCTGGAATGTCATAAGGAGTGCGCACAGAAAAGTGACGCATCACACCAGCAGTGTAATAAAATGTGCCTCGTTGCACTATATTTAAAGGATGCAACAGCATCCTAAAAGTGACGCAGTGAAATCTCAAACATTTCACTGCGTCGCTATTACAAAGCTTTTTGCGGGGGAACACCCCCTCTGCATGCATTATACCTCACGCAGATATAATGTGGCGCTTGATTTTAAAAAGTGACCCATCTACCTAGATACGTCACTTTTTAAATATAACGCAACGAGGCACATTTTTTTACACCACTGGTGCGATGCGTCACTTTTCTGTGCGCACTCCTTATGACATTCCAAGTAACGCATTGCTGGAGTGCGTCACAAAAGTGACGCAACTCCAGTAATGTGTCCTTTCACATGGAAAAAGCACCATGTGAAAGGGCTTGCGTCAGTCTAACACCTGCTGTAAAGCAGGCACAAGATTTTGACGCAACAGCATCCTAAAAGTGACGCAGTGAAATCTCAAAGATTTCACTGCGTCGCTATTACAAAGCTTTTTGCGGGAGAACACCCCCTCTGCATGCATTATACCTGACGCTATTTTTAAAAAGTGACGCATCTAGGTACATGGATCACTTTTTAAAACTCTGCGCCACATTATATCTGCGTAAGGTATAATGTATGCAAAGGGGGCATTCCCCCGCAAAAAGCTTGGTAATAACGACGTACTGAAATCTATAAGATTTCTCTGCGTCACTTTTAGGATGCTGTTGCGTCAAAATCTTGCACCTGCCTCGCATCACTTTTATGTTTACAGATATGTCAGAAATACTGATGTATCTGTAACTCCTTGCAACATGATTCGTCATACATTAAATATGACACATCTGGAATGTCATAAGGAGTGCGCACAGAAAAGTGACGCATCACAACAGCAGTGTAAAAAAATGTGCCTCGTTGCACTATATTTAAAAAGTGACGCATCTAGATAGATGCGTCACTTTTTAAATATTGCATAACAATGCGCATTTTTTTACACCGCTGGTGCGTCACAAAAATTGACGCACAGGAGGCGCAAAACTAGCAGCGCAAGGCCTTCATAAATATGGTCTTGGATTTTCCCCGTGCTTCGCCGGTGCGCGTACCATGCGCTTCCCCCACGCAAAACGAAAAAAAAAAAAGAAAATGTATGCCCTGCAGGACCCTATTTTAGCCCCTACATCAAAACTAGGGGGTCAGAGGGGGTCTACTCTTCCCCCTTATGGTCATTTGCCCCTTTTTTTTCAAACCCCTTGTGTCTCGATTTTACCGAGACACAAGATGGCGGCCGCTCCAGACTGTTTAGAATGTTTACAGACACCCAAGAGCCGATCAGCTTCCTGCGCGCAAGTCGCGTGTCGCGCCTGGAGCGCACTCCGGTGCGCGCACCGGAGAGCGCCTATAGATATATATATGTTTTTGAACCTAAATTACTCAAAATCCACTGCAGCACATATCTTGAGACATAGCAAAGGCACATCGGGCTACCAGTCCCTTCAATTTTGCCAAGTTTGCTGGAAATCCATTCAGCCGTTCGGGCTAAAAGTGAAATCGACCGCCCTATGGAAATTTACATGGGGAAAACGCGTTTTGGGACCCCCCTTTTATCTCGGCCCCCGCTTGACGTATCCACCCCAAACTTTCAAGGAAGGACCCGAGCTCGACGAGGCCATTTTCAGGAAATTTTCAGGCAGATTCGTCAACCGGTGCCAAAGTTATTCCAAATAGAATTTTGAGATTTAACATTGAAAAAAATCCTAACTATAACTACCTACTGGCGACTGCCAGTAGGTAATATATATATATATATATATATATATATATATATAAACCAAACAGCAAAGAGCAAGATGCACGCTCTCAGCAGCTGCCACAAACCACACGAACAGGTACAATCCAAGGGTGTTTATTCCACAAGCTACATGTTTCGGCTTCTCACAAGCCTTGTTCACGCGTGAACAAGGCTTGTGAGAAGCCGAAACATGTAGCTTGTGGAATAAACACCCTTGGATTGTACCTGTTCGTGTGGTTTGTGGCAGCTGCTGAGAGCGTGCATCTTGCTCTTTGCTGTTTGGTTTATACGTTTTTCCGGCTGGCTCGACCGGAACGCACGCCACCTCCCTCGGGGCCTCCAGCACTCTGTCAGAGCGTTTTTTGGATGAATATATATATATATATATATATATATATATATATATATATATATATATATATATATATTCACTGAAAAAAACATAGGTTATAGACCATATATAGTTAGGGATTAGCATTTACAAAACCTGATTTTACTCACACAAAACCATTGAAATTCGCATATATAGTTAGTTGCACTAACTATATATCACGCACCCGCAATCCACTGCTGATGATGTCACATATTACATCATTCATGACATGGTCAGTGACATCACTGATGACATCACTGTTGACAACTCAAATGACATCACTGATGACATTATCCAGTGACTGTATGTTTCTGTAAAGTTAAAATATGTCTTACATATTGAAGAATGAGTGGATTATACGTGTCTGGATGAAGGATTTAGTAGGTGCATGACTGACTGTATGAGAGAGTGATTAAATGTGTCTCACTGAGTGCATGGGTTAGTGACTAAACTGTCTTAATTTGTGCATCATTATATCTGTTGTTCTGTAAACTGCTGCATGTGTTGATCAGTAGCTATATGAGTAACTATATGGGTTATTGATTGGTTGCCCAAGTATTTGTATGGGAGAGTGAGTGTGTGTGTGGGGGTGGCTGGGAGGTGTGTGACTCTGTGCATAGATGTGTGAGCAGTTGATCCACTAGATGTATGGGTTCAAAACTGCATGTGGAAACAGCTTTATGGGTGGTTGACTGTGTGCATGAGTGTATTGGTGAGTGAATGGATATCTCAGTGCTACATGTCAAAGTTAGTACATATGTAAAACACAGTACATGTGAGAGTTGACATATATAAATTACTGTGTATAAGAGCCAGTGAATGTTTGAGTGGCTGCATGGATCATTGAAAACTTGTATCAGTGATTGTATAAGAGAGTAAATATGTGTTAGAATAGGTTTGAATAAGTAAGGTGTGTATAACTGTATAGTTGAGGAAATGGAGGTGTGATTGATTCTTTGCATGACTGACTAGGTGTATTAGTAACTCCATGGATGAGTGACAATCTGTGAGTGTCTGTTTACACTGAGTGTATCTAAGGTTATATTAGAGTCTGAAGAGGTTCATCGTATTATCACATGAATGACGTCATCGGTGATGTTGTCAGTGATGTCATTTGAGTTGTCAACAAGAGGGCGGACTCCCGTTACGCTGCCGGTTAGTTCCCCGATACGCTATCCGGAACGCTACCCGGTTCGCGTACCGGGTAGCGCTTCTACCGCGAAAAAATCGAAACTTTTTATTTTTTATTTTTTGCCCCACGGGACCCTTTAATAGCCCCCACATCATTCCTAGGGAGTCAGGAGGGGTCTACTTTGCCCCCTTTCATTAATTTCCCCCTTAGTTTTTCTCCACCTCGTGTCTCTCGATCCTACCGAGAGACAAGATGGCGGCCGTTCCGGACTGTTTAGAATGTTGACAGACACCGGATAGCCAATCAGCTTCACTTCGCGAAGTTCCGTTACGCGTCAGGTACGTGAACCGGGGCGCTAACCGGGACGCTGTCACAGATATATATATTTTTTTGAACGTTAATTTATCAAAATCCACTGGAGCACATATATTGAGACATAGCAAAGGCGCGTCGGGCAAACAATATCTACAATTTTGCCAAGTTTCGTGGAAATCCATTGAGCCGTTCGAGCTAAAAGTGAGTCCAACCGCCCTATGGAAAATTGCATGGGAAAAACGCGTTTTGGGACCCCCCTTTTTTCTCGGCTCCCCCTTGACGAATCCCCCCCAAATTTTCGTGAGCTGCTCAAAAACAAAATGTTCCATTTTCCTGAAAATTTCAGCCAATTCCGTCCACAAACGCCAAAATTATTCGACATTGAATTTTCAGAAATCCCATAGGAAAAAAATCCTAACTATATATACCTACTGGCGACCGCCAGTAGGTAATATATATATATATATATATTCACTGAAAAAACCATAGGTTTTACACACGTTATAGTTAGGAAATAGCATTTGAAAAACCTATGAAATTCACTGAAAAAACCATGTGTTTTACACACGTTATAGTTAGGAAATAGCATTTGAAAAACCTATGAAGTTCACTGAAAAAACCATAGGTTTGACCCCAGTTATAGTTAGCTGGAAATTTTACTGATATAAAACCAATGAAATTCCACGTTATAGTTAGTTGGACTCACTATAACTTGCGCGTGTAATGCACTGCTGATGACATCACTGATGACACTATTCAGTGAATGTGTGTCTTTTTAAAAAATAAATATGTTTTATATATGTATATGTAGAGGTTGATGGAAAAATAAATGTTTAAATAAGTGTCTTAATGGATGTGCAGGACTGTATGGATGGCTGAGTGTGTATATGTGTGTGTTAGTCAGTGAATACCTGCTTCACTAGTGTGTTTATTAGTAACCACATATGTTTTAATGTAGTTTATGTAAGTATTGATATATATAACTGAGTATATGTGACAGTGAGAGATTGAAAGAGTTCCTGTTTAAATAATTATGTGTTTCTATAAGTGATTGTTTAAAAGAGTAAGTAACTGAAAGTTTACTTAGAAGTAAGGTGTTACTGTGTGTACATCTGTATATGTAAATAAATGGATGTTTATTAGTTTATTTCCAAGTGTGAATATATGTGTGATTTACTTTTGGATGTCTGTCGGTATATAATAGGATGTATAGCTGTATCACTATATATAATCAGTAAGCATATATACGAGTGACTATATAGAACTGTTAGTGAATTAGTGGATGTGTATATAAATGTTGGAATTACTGAATTGGTTGTTGTAACTGGTATAGGTATCTCCATTTTTTTGAAAATGTTAGTTTCTATTTTTGAATATGTGTTTCAAGGGTTACATTACACTGAAATGATATCTGTCACTTTCTCACAAGGATGGTGTCATCAGTGATGTCATGAGTGATGTCACTGACCATGTCATGAGTGATGTAATATGTGATGTTTTCAGCAGTGCATTACACGCGCAAGTTATAGTGAGTCCAACTAACTATAACGTGGAATTTCATTGGTTTTATATCAGTAAAATTTCCAGCTAACTGGTGTCAAACCTATGGTTTTTTCAGTGAACTTCATAGGTTTTTCAAATGCTATTTCCTAACTATAACGTGTGTAAAACCCATGGTTTTTTCAGTGAATTTCATAGGTTTTTCAAATGCTATTTCCTAACTATAACGTGTGTAAAACCTATGGTTTTTTCAGTGAATTTCATAGGTTTTTTTGAATGCTAGTTCCTAAGTATGAAGGATATACCTGAAATAAATATCGACATACCAATCTTACGTGCACAACCGAGTGCACGCACCCACCTATTTATTTCATGAAGCTTTCCAATTTAAACCTAATGAATTTCTTCATAGACCAATGAAAAAACTTATAGTACGTTAAAGACACTAAACCTAGGCTTTTTTTCTCCTATGAACTTTTTAATTAAATGGAGCCGAATTTTTTTTAATCATTCGTGCGTGACTGATTTTACACACCTTAATATTTATTTTGAAAAATATAACAGATTTAATAATTTATTAATTGTATACTTAAATCGAGCTGTAAAAATATATCAAATCCGTATGTGTTTGAATTCACTTCTTTTCACGTTTCTAAACTTCAGTAAAGAACATCGCTACTTCCAAATCACGTTCGTAACTAGATAGTGTCACCGCCTACACGTCCTGAGAAGCGCATGTAAAGTCATGTGACTTGAAAACAAGACTTCCAATTGGTTCTTAGTAGTTTCTGTTCTGTAATTTACACGAAGCACTCCACCCACTTTCCTCACAATCTTTTCTACTCTCAAGAGACAACAACGTCGAGCATCTTCCGGAAGACTTTGCTGAAATGGCTGCCCTTCCACATTCATCTTCCGAATCTGAAGGAAATGAGCAACCACCGTTAAGAAGAAAAAAGGAATCTTTCATTTGGCAATTTTTTACTTATCCTGAAGATCAAAAGAAAGTGAATGCGCCAAAAGTAACCTGCACGATATGCAATTCGGAGCTCCCAAGGGGAAATCCAAATAGAAAACATTCCTTTTCTATACACACCATGCTGCGACATGTTAAACAAAGGCACCCTGAGCATTATGCAAAAGCATCGACAAGAGCCCTGGCCACGCTATTACCATCAGAGGTGGCCAGCACATCTTCTGGTGGACGACCTGTATCTCCATCGAGTGCTGAGATGGACTTGAGACCATATCTTACGAAGGTGCACATGAAATGAAATGCAACGAGTGTGGAGAAATTCTTTTATATGGAGAGCAGAGCCTTGTTCTTATTAAACTCAAAATTGAAAGTCATAAATGCCCCAAGAAAAGATAAATTTCTTCACTTCATTTTCATAGTATTACATACTGAAAAATGTAGTAGCAACTTTAAGAAATCTAAAGCATCATAACACTTGTTTCCAAAAAAAAAAAAAAAAAAAAAGTTCTTTTCAGAACTAACTATTTCTACGGAAACATGCTCCAAGAGCATCTTATGACATGTTTTTTCGGCGCTCCCTCCTATCGCGTGCAGGACTTGAGACTTGCATGTGAAGTCATGTGACTTCAAAACAACACTTCTAGCTGATATTTTCTCGCCGCTTTCATCTTGTGCGCGACCGGGTGCGCGCACCCACCTATCACGTACAGGCGTCGAGACGCGCATGTGCAGTCATGTGACTTTAAAAGAACACTTCCAATTGGTTTTTACTAGTTTCTATTCTGCAATTTACACGGAACACTCCACCCACTTCCCTAGAAAACCAGTTTATCGAAAAACTTTTAAAGCCTCCCCTTATGAAACATTCGACATCGTTCACATAGCAGTGTAGTAAATAGCACTACATACACTCTGTCCCTTAATTATAAAAGACTTATCAGTATGTGAGAAAAACGTTTGTTTTCACGTGATAATGTGAAATTCTGAGCCTGTTACCGAATTTTTTTTCACATATGTTACTATTCTCCTTCGACCACTAACACCATAGAAAATACCAGCAATACCGGTGATATTTTGTACACCGACAACGGTCGATTTCTATCGCTTAGAGCCCTTGCTATTATAAAGTTTTATTTCCTAAGTCTCTGATCTCCAACTGTGGAACGTGACTCCCCTGTGTGTCATAATGAGGTGCTAAGAGCAGCACGTACACTATACTTCGACTAAGCATCCATAAATTCCGCGGACATTTCTACCCTGCTATCTGCAATTATAAACATCAAAAGGAGCTACGCTGCCCCCCTTAGAGAGGCCTCACTCCCACTGCTACAAAGGCTTGGCAGTCGCCAAGATACACAAAAACAGCGTCTCGGGTCCATTGAACTTCTGTGACGATCTCAATGAAAATAAGCACTAAACAATATTCAAGTATGTAGTATTCCTTCTACTTGGTTAGAGACTAGGGGGCATATTATCAAGGGGGTTGATCACCGCTTTTTTGGCTTTAAAAGCCAACAAAGCAGAGATAAAATTATCTCCCTATTATCAAGCTGTCGCTAACACCAATTAGTGACAACTAATAGGAGATAGCAACCATCTTGGGCCCCGCTTTACATGTCGGTGATATTTATCACTAATGACATCCAAAGTGTGTATGCCAAAATGTTAGCCACTGCAAACAGTCCCTAACATCGCTATCTCCTATTATCAACTTTTGGAGATATTCGCGCGAAGCGCAAATATCTCCGAAAGCTAAGACCTGCCCTGAGCAGTTCTTAGCCATGTTATCCAATGGGAGGTGGATAACATGGCTAAGAGCATTTGCTCAATAATTCATGAATATCGCTGACTTTTCATCGATATTCATGCATTGCGACCGTTTTTTATCGCATTTACGATAAACCTTGCTAATAGCAAGGTTTATCTGCGATAAAAATCGCCAATGTGCGGCGATAATTTTTGTCACTAAACAAGTTAGAGACAAAAATTATCGCTAGTTCTTGGTAATATGCCCCTAAACATTTACCGCAGCGCTGCAGCGATTTCTTCCGCAAATAAACCTTGGTATTAATAAGATTTAACGCAAATGCGGTAAAAAACGTTGCAAAGCATAAGTATCACAAAAAAATCAGGATTATTCATAGATAGTGACCTAATGCTATTAGCCATGTTATCCACCTCCCATTGGATAACATAGCTAAGAACTACTCAAGGCAAGTCTTAGCTTTTAGAAATATTCCCGCTTAGCGCAAATATCTCCAAAAGCTAGTAATAAGAGATAACGATGTTAAAGACTATTTTCAGTTGGTAACATCTTGGCACGCCCACTTTGTATCTCATTAGATATAAATGCAACTGACATGCAAAGTGCGGCCCAAAATGTTCACTATCTTCTACTAAGTGTTCCTAACTGGTGTTAGCAGCTGCTAGGTAATAGAGAGATAATTTTATCTCTGCTTTCTTGACGTTTAAAGTAAAAAAAACACAGATAAACACCTTTCATAATATACTTCTATATTCAAATTGAAGTAGGCGTAGGTCTTCACACAGCAATCACATGCACAGTTTTGAAAGAATATGGCCCAGAAAGTCACTGAGTAAAATCTCATAAATGACAGTCAACCAATTTCAATACGTATTAGTTCAGAAGAACAGTTCTTTATGATACAGGGCTCTAGAATGACAAACATATCTCGTCTTTATAAAAACCCTTCAGGTTTTTTTAACAGCTGTTAAATGGTTCCATACTCATCACAAACGTACTCCATCATGAACATTGTCTGATCTGTCCTCAGGACGAACAACATTTGTGATGAACTTGCCGCTATGCATGCACAACACTAACATTGTGCTTCCTTAACACGTTTTATTCACTAAGCAGAAAGATGACGGAACCACTCTATCATAAACACATCTGAACCATGGCTCATAAAAGGAGTACCTCAATCATGACCATGCAAGTCCCACTAAGCCCCCCAGCCCCCTAATCTTGAGTCAAAAATGGAACTACAACACAGGATTTAAAGTCCTCCAAAGAACACCATGTAACATTTAATACCATATACACCATCGTTTTCATATATCACTTTTCCTAAACTTACTCAGTGAAATATCGCTCATTTTATTTAATCACTTTTAAACCATACCTTCTAACAATGCACCCAATCCTATGTGGAAGTGTTCAATATAAAAGATGACATTGTTTTAAGAAAGATAGAGAAATAAATAACACAATGTTGTAAAAATTTCTTTAGTATATATACTTACCTAATAAAAAGAAAAAAAAATTAAATGTCTTATAAAAACGTAGCACCTGTGGAAAGAAATTAAAAATAAAATTATAAAGTATATTATTTATAGAAAAAACAATACGAAACAATAAGACAGGTGCAAACAAAACTGTCAGATATTATTAATTAAACTTACCTTTTAAATATAATATCTGTGGAGGAGAGTAAAAAAAAAATCTGTTATAATACATATTTCAGAATGCAATGTAGCAAAATAAGTAAACAACATATTAAATGATTTATTTTTGCTGTCCTCAGAAAACATTGATTTTCACTATCAAGAGTGATTTCAACATTAATCATCATATAGCAGCGGGGAAAAAAAAACACAATCGAAATGATTGTGTTTAAAAAACCCATACAAAATCTGCATACATATTATAAATACTTGAAAAAAACATGTCTTAAATGTTTTCCTCAAATTCGCAATTTCTTGAGTAAGCACACTACATCTTCCACAGTTACAACCTAATTAAAGTATACCAATTATTTTTCAAGATATCTCAACAAAATCCCGTGCAGCAATCTCCTATGAAAAATGTATTTGAAAGACACAGTTTCTTCTCTCATACCTTTCCGCGTGGCCAAATTGTATAAGCTAACTCATTATCTTTTAAATACCTCTCCGAAACACTTAAGTCCATATAAGTCCATATAAGTTTCTAAATAATTCTCAAAAGTACTCATTTTCTTCTCTCATATTCTTCCACGTGGCCAAATACTATGAGTTAAGTAGTTTTTTCCTGAAATTTTGTAATCTTAGTCTCATCCATTATTTTCTGTACTTTTACAATCAAAATTTGTTCCATATTTTATACCATCAAACATTAAATAAATTTGTACCTGATGTTATCAATATGCAAAACACAAATTTCATGTATAGATTTGTACACCCTTATTTACATGATATTTGTAAACTAGTAAGTTTCAGATCTTTATACTATACATATTCCTACACCAAACCACTCTACTGAAATTTGGGTTCCAAAAATAACAAATAAGAGTTACTTAAGGCAAAAGGCAAACGTTTTTTAAAAGTCAATTGGCTATCATTGCAAAGTGTCCAGCCAGTAGCACACTTCAAATAAGCCGTATAATGTCCTGATGATGTAGAATGCCCTTCATGATAAATAATGGCTACAGTTACAAATGTTCTTCTAGAAATAGAAACTTGAGAAGCCACAAAATTTTTAATTAAAGTAGATACTTTACTCCCATCAGCTCTGCATCGTTGAAACATTAAAATTACATATTGTCCGTATCTATGGATAAATAAAGTTGATAACATTTCAGACTTGCATTGAGAACAGACCATATTTTGATGCGCATCTTTAACTAGTTCATTAAAAGGCACTTCTTTGCAGTCTGGTAATGTCAAATATAAAAATCTTTCGCTGGGTATCTCAGTACTACTTAAAAATGAACAATTATCACACTTATGTTCCCATTTATAAGAAAGCCCAAAAAGACTATCAATATCTACACCTTCATCTTCCAAAGCTGTAAACATATACATAATAAATTCCTGACAATCTTGCTGTATGAAACTGATTTACTTCTGCACATATATCTAAAACATTCCTTAATTCCGAAACACTTCCTATTTCATTATCACCACTACTACACGTTTCAAATATAGAATTTAAAGAATGACAAAAGGTATGCTCCTGATTTTCTATAATCTGTTCCTTAACATTTTTCAAAAAGAAAACAACATAAACTACTACATTTGCATAGCAGTTGACACCACACCTATTTTCCAACTTAAATCCAACAATCTCTTCAATACTAACAGTTTTCCTAGAGCTACCAACAACAGCTACATCTTTTTTTCGTCGTTTCTGGACTACTTCAGCACATTTGTCCTCATTTTTCCTTTTCTGACCAACTATACGCCTTTCAATTAAAGGATATTGAGGTAAACTTGGAGCATATTCTCTTCTTAACCTATTGTACTCCTTCACACAATTTAAATCTGCACTAATCTTTGTCTCATCATAATCAATTAGATAAAGTCCACATAAAGTTCTAACACGCGACAGAGCAACATACGCCATACCCTCTTTGAATACAGTACTTCCAATATTTACCAAAGCACAATCTACACTTAAACCTTGAGATTTATGTATAGTCACTGCATATGCCAAACAAATTGGAAATTGCTTACGACGGACATATAAGTCTTTCACAAGCAAAAAACGAGTTGAACATCGACTAATTTGTTGAACTTCATCAATCCCATCAAATTTTATCCTCAAAAATTCAATCTCATCTCTATTGGTATAATTCACAAAACCAACAACATTACCCATTGCTCCATTTACCAATCCTCTTTCTACATGTAAATTTCTTCTTAAAATTATGCGACAATTTAAACATACATACAGATTTTTCTCTAAACCAGCAGTTTTAGATATAGTTTTTTGAAGAGAATCCAATTTCAATTTCAACTTTTCAGACAAAACAATAGTACTACCTTCATGCTCTATTCTATCTTTAGCTTCCAGTTTCTTAATTTCTTGCTTTTCTAAATTCAACATTTTCTCATTAAAAACTGAACATTCTTTCAGAGTTGGCATCAAGCATATCACTGACTTATCTACAACCTCTTTACTATATATTCTCTCAGGAACATTATCTTCATTAGGAAACAGCTTGGAAAGTAATCGCGTTCGTAGAGTCTGTTTCGCATCTTCAGTTAATTTTCCAATCCTAATATCTTGAAGAATACTTCCATATTTAGTATCCTTTGCCTGTCGCATATTTTGAATCAGTTCAGTATATTTGAAATGTGACCATATATTTACATTTCCAATACTGCCCAGGCACTTTCTGGTCTCCTCATGTGTAACAGTTTCAAATACAGGTTGTCCTTTGACAGGAGTCAGCTGGAGTAGATCTCCAAAAACTATGACATGTTTACCTCCAAATAACACATCATACTCTGTCTTAAGTGTCTGTTGCATTCTTAAATGCACAAAAGCAAGCATTAAATTAGAGACCATGCTTACTTCATCAATAATAAGAAGTTTCTTTTTTTTAAGGACTCTAGAAACTTCAAAACAAGCTTCTCCAGAAAGCTTCTGATATTGTAATTTATTTTCATGTTCAACTGGCAGCATCAGCAAACGATGTAAAGTTACACCTTTTATATTATGTGCTGGCAATCCAGTTGGAGCAGTAACAACACACGACAGTGTTGATTGAGTTGTTTGCTGTAAATATGTAGTAATTCCTTTAATTAGGAAACTTTTACCAGTCCCAGCTTCTCCACTTACATATAATCGAATAGGCTGAAATGACATACATGAGCAATCTTTTCTCTCATGACGAAAGCCATGCTCAATGTGCTCTGTCACTTCATCATATATCTGTCTTTGCTCAACATTAAACTGCTTCTTTAATTCTTCTAAGTCGATTACTTGCTCTTGACCTTGCTGCATTGGGCTTTCCACCTCATCCATGGCGGTGGCTGCTTCATTTTGAATAATTGGTTGTCCCAGTGGATCTTGACTTAATGATGCCGAACTTTGACTATCTTGTGAACTATCTCTAGCAATCTCTGCTGCAATTGTTGCTTCTTGCTCTATTTCGTCATTCAACATTTGGATATAATTGCTGAAAATAGGACATTCAATAGTACTTTTAGATGCGTTGAATGAATCTTCATAACTATCAAAGTCTCCAAGTAGTTCCTCTTCTCTACGCCATGGTTTAAAGAGTTGCAAAAGAGCAAAATAGTAAAACTCTCTTTTATCAGGTGTTTCGCAACTCAGTTTCCGATGATTTATCAAGTGTCTTTTTCTTTGTTTTACCAGACATCCTTCATGTCCAATTACAGCATGTACACCTTTATCAATATTCTCGGTAACATTTCTCTTAAAAATATAATTTTGAAGTATTTCATACAGACAAATGTTTTCAAGCAGAATACTTCTATTTGGATAGTATGTATCCAACATTTTTGTTTTCAAAATGTCTGTACTGTTTGGTTCTTTCTGGGCTAAGTACTCAATTTCTTGCACAGGTTTTAGAACACGGTTTCGTGTTTCTGCTAGGCCCAAACTCACCCAGAGAATAGTCCTTGACTTCGCATAAAGACTTGCTGATGATAATCTATCACAACATTCATATGCTCCAATTTCTCGATGAGACAGCATCTTCAAACTGTACGTATATAATTTCTTGCTCAGGCTCTTTTCATGAGAAATGTCTTCCCACATCTCCTTCAGTTCCGTCTTTTCAGATTTTGTGATGTAAGACGTTACATATCGAGCCACAGCAATAGAGTTGTCTGCAACATACTGTATGTCCATGTTAGCATTCCACATGGACAAAATGACTGGATTATAGTCATCAATATATTTCGATTCTTCACCTCTTCTTAAATTGTACGTATTTTTAGGTGACCTCCTTCTGATATTATGTCGCAAACATGACATCAAATTGTTGACTCTTCCTTTTGAAAGTACCGGTCGTGCAAATCCAAAGCGACATTTGGTATAAAATTTGCTCTTTGATTTGAATTTTCGCCGACAATATTTTCCACAGCGATGACTTTGGAAACGTAACACTTTTCCTCTTAAGTCCTTATCAGTGGTACTATTAGGTATGTCACAAGTGGCATACTGTTCAATAAAAGACAGTACAGTCTCATCCGAGTCTATTCCAAATTTAGGAGCATCCTTGATCCATAGTAGCATATGAATATGAGGAGCACCTCTTGCTTGATATTCTTTTCTCCAAAAGAAATCCAGTACTTCACCAAGAGGCGGATTTTTCTTGTTAGTAATGAAAGACATCATAGCTTCAAATCTATGATTAAAATACCTGCAAACATTAACTGGATCTAATGAACACAGTTCTCCAGGTGTCTTATAGTTTATATTTTCTATATTTGCATTCGCCTCCCGAAGAAATTCAATTAAATCTTCCCAAGCATACTCTGCACAGCTTAGAGTTAAAAACCATGTTGGTGCTCCTAAGTTTCTAAGCATACACTTTAAATCTCCATGACGACGGTACCAATACTCATTAGTACCCCGCTGACAAGCCATTAAATTAATTAAATGAGAATCCAAAACACTATCTTTCTGATGCACTCTATCCATAAATTCCTTTGCTGAAATATTTTGCAGATGTACACCACTTTTTAAGATATGATTTACTGCATAAGACAGACCAGATAAGTCACTCTCAAACAAAAGATGAAACAGATATGGAATACATTGCCGAAACCTTGGATCTTCTGCATATAATCTAGTTGTCCGGTACTCAGATGCAGGAATCTGCATAGGTCGATCATCATATCGTGTACCTTCACCTGTAGGAAATAACTGTGGGAAACAACGACCTTCCAAACTTTCTTCCCTGACACTAATCGGATTTCCTTTCGCCTTTCTCATCTGAAATAATTCAATAGCATTCCCTATTGCTTCTTTGGAATGCAGTGGATGAACACTGTAATGTTCATACATTTCTTCAGATCTAGATACATCAACTTTTTCAATTTGTCCACTACACAAATCACTATCCTCTTCTTCACTTACATCTTCTTGTTCTACATATATATCTTTGTAATACTTATTATTTTGCACTAAATACAACGTTGCCTTTTTCACTTTCCTAACATCCACTAAATCTTGCCAGATTTTCTTACTCTTTGTGGGCACACCATTCACTAGAATAACTAGAGGTTCCTCTTCTACATTTTCAACACCAATTGTTTCCATATTTTTTTTAAGATCAAGAGGCAAATACACAACTCTACCCTTTAATCCTCTTAGTAAATCTGAAGGATTTAATTTACCAGTCTTAGGCTCCATTCGAACAATAGCCTGAAAAGGATGTACACATTGAATCAGAATCGTCTCATAAGTATTTAAATTCATCAATTCAGATGGAATATTTACCAACTCTAAATTATTGTGAACAGCTCTAGCAGGCATTTTATTTTCATCTAATTTATTATAACAATATTTACAAACACGTTGCTCAAAACCCAAATCAAAATAGTTTTCCACCAACAAATAAGTTGCAAAATCTTTCCATTGACCATTACTTTCATCTTCACTTTTTAAATATAAATCAACTAACCTCGTTTGACTTTTGTAATGAATTCGTCGACAACAGACACAAGAAAAATTTGGTTTCTCACCTGCAATTACCTTAAACTTTATTATTTCTTGTTCAAAGTTTTCAATATTTACATGCCCAACATTTTCTAACACATTTCCTTCTGTAATTATATCACCTTCTGCATTATCTTCCTCGGGACCAAAATAACTTACCTCAATTTCTGCACAAATCTTCTTAACATCTAATTCACATCCATACAAAAGAGCACTATTTAACTGTTTAAGTTTAAGTGCTGGACTTTTTGCATAGTACAACTTTCTCACTAATTTTCTCATTTTAGTGTGATGCACTGCTAACATCCGGAAGTGATGAAATACACTCTGACATATTTTTTTAGAGAGACAAGCCAGAGAATGGCCTTGCAGACCTATTTTCTCACGCACTCTGCATTCATCTAATTCTTGCAACATTTTAATTTTTTTCTTTAGACTTTCTTTAGTGTACTTACGTAAGAAATTGCGAAAGAAATTAATTGAATCCTGTCGTACACTACAAATGCTACTACAATTCCAACTGTAAACAGGAGCATTAGGACATCCCTGTAAAGCTTCTCTAACCATAACATCTTCTGCATTTCTAACCACAATTTTCTCTTTCTCAATAACACAACCATCCTTCACCTCATACGCTCGACCAGTGGTGTCAACTGCATGCAACAGATCGTTACTTTGAAAGTAACTCTCTTCATTAAAAAATGGCTCAGAAGTTGAAGTATGCATCCACTTCCCAGAAAACACTTTACAAAAATTACTCCTATTTATATGTCTCTTCCATTTACTTTTACTTTTGAAAACTCGAATCGCCTTATTTAAAATATTTATTCTATTAAGTATTAAAATAAATAACTTTCGTTTTGTCTCAAATGCGCGCTCAACAAAAGCCTCTATGTATAGTTTTTTTTAAATAAAAACAGATCTTTTTTTAGAAACTTTTTCCTTTTGTAATAAATTCGCAACGACTCTGTTGTAAAACATACGCTTCCTGATTTGGCTAAATTGATTGGTCCGGGTTTTACTGTACTGACTTTCATCTTTCCTAATTGCAGTAATAGTAGTTTCTTTAACTCCAGATGTCTTTTTAGATGATGAAATCTTTTTCTCCTTCTGAACTTCAATCGTTACATTGTTCCTCCCCAAAATACTTTTCACAAACTTTTTAGTTTGCTTACCAGGAGTACTCTTCTTTGTAACCGTCCTCTCAGTCTTTGAAAATAATTCTGTAGTTTTCTTCTTTAAACTGTACGTCCGCTTGTAGAGTTTCTTTTTTTCAATTCTGGTCGGCATCTTAATTTAAAATTTTGATGAGATTGTGAACCTGTAAGACACAAAAATAACAAATATTATAGTTCAGTACTACCATATACCGTACAAATTAAAACCACACATTCATTTTTTAATAAAATACACATAATAACAGAAAATCTCTGAACAAAGTAGTAAATCCTGTAGCGAATTTTCCTTGTAAATTTATCACACTATATATTTCTTTAAAATTCATAGACAATTTTGAAATTTTTTTTAAAAGCATACAAACAGTACACTTTTTTCAAAAACTATCGGTCATCATAAGTGTTTTAATCTTTTTTTCCTACAATCTCTTTTACACTTCATGAGAACATATCTTATCACTCTCATGAAGCACTTTATCGACGAATATATGAAAAAAGCTATCATCACGAATGGTTTGCTATCACTTTTTTTATTTATTTAAAAGTTCATAATTTAAAAGAACTTCTAACATCAGTTCATCAGAAATTTCTTCAACTTCATTGTCCTCCTCTACTATCAGCTCTAAATATGCTGAATCTAATGAAATGTCCATAAAATAGTCATTTTCCTCTTCTTCCTCTCCAACAACCGCGTCTAATATTTCCTCCATTAGTTCATTTATAATTTCAAAACTCACTTCATTTTCTTCCCAAAAAAATTCCATTATATTTTTTCAATAAATTCTTCTTTTTCCTTTTAAAAAAATATAAACATTAAATTATATCTTTGTCCATAAGTGTATAATTAAAAACTACCTTTACTAATTTTTAAACTACAGATAATTTTATAATCTCTAACTTATTAACTCTATAATTTGTAAGATACCACATTCCTCTTGTTTTGAAAAAGAAATTGGCAATATAACTCTAAACATTGACACTTTGTTTTTTTAAAATTAAATAATTACTGTTGATAAAAGACATTTCACTGTAAAATTTATTTTTCGATTTTCTACATATTTGAAATATTTATTACCTGTACAATAATTTTTAGAGACCCATTTCTTTTATTTCATCACTACAAAGTGCAATATAAATATATGCACTCTAAAGAAAAGAATTACACTATACAAACCATTTAATTCACTTTACAGATTACTACTTCCCACAGAGAGAGTTCCATTTATATTACAACAGTATACTCACCATGTCAATGTCTTACCATATGCAAAATATCATACTTACCATGAACAACCACCTCATAATAAAACTCTACATTAATATTTAAAAAACTGCCTATACATAGTATATTCACAGATATACAGGAAAATAAACATTACATTTCGATCCATATCATAATACCTCTCTCTAATTAAAAATGGAACACTACCAAACATAATACAACAAGATTTTAAAAATAATGAGCACTTCACAAGTATTACTAAAACAAACCTAAAAGAATTATACTCCAATGATTTCTAAATCTCAACTCCTTGTAAAAGATCACATATCCCAAGCTCATTAAAACATAATTTGAACTGTCAATGGAGAACATCTCAAAAAACATATGTACTATAAGCAGATAGAACCACATGTAAAAAATTTGAGATAAAAATCATATTCAAAACATTTACAAATTACTCTTTATTATTTTCATCACCACCCACAGAAATTGCCAAACCATAAAAAGAAACTCACCTGAAAAAAAGAATATATATTCTCAATATATAACTTCGACAGGTTAATCCTTACAGGCACCAAACACTCTAAGAATAGAAAGAATAACATTTTATTAACTTATAACAAACTTATTTCCTACACAATATACGATCATTATAGCATTGAACAAGCATAAGTAATTAGGGGCCAGATGTAGGTAGGCATTTACCGGTCGGTAACGGCCGAATTCGGCCGTTACCAACCGGTAAATGCAATTTGAGAGGTAGGGCCCTGTATTTTACAGAATCGGTAAATTTACTGATCGGTAAATTTACCGATTCTGTAAAATACCGATTCGGTATTTTTTCCGATTCGGTAAAATTGATATGTAGGTGGGACTCTTCTGAGTCCCACAAGCATTACAGAATCGGTATTTTACCATCAAATACTATTTGATGGTAAAATACCGATTCTGGTGTGCATGCACATGTGTGCATGCACACCTGTGCCATATGACAGGCAGACCTGCCCTTAGGGCAGGTATGCCTGCCACATGGCCCCCGAACCTTTTTTGGGGGTGCTAGAGGGTGTCAAAGTGACACCCCCTGCACCCTTGTCAGAATCGGTATTTACCGATTCGGTAAATACCGACCGGTAATGCCCCATTAATTCCTATGGGCTTCAAAGCCCATAGGGATGAATGGGGCATTACCGGTCGGTATTTACCGAATCGGTAAATACAGATATTTACCGATTCGGTAAAAGGAACATCTGGATGTTCCTACATATCCACCCCTCAGATTTACCGATTTTTAATTACCGAATCGGTAAAATTCGGTAATTAAAAATTGGTAAATCTCATTTACCTACATCTGGCCCTAGATTCCCAAAATACTCTCCATTAAAAATAAATACAAAATTTCTCATTTATAAAAGCATTCTGCCACAGATATGTCACTTTTCCTTATGTTAAAATTCATGCACCTACAACAATAGGCTTTTAAAAGTAAAGGCCAACTCACAAAACAAAAAAAGCCTTATTAATAAAACATTGCGTCGCCACTGCGTCACTTTTAGCATGGGAAAAGTGACGCACTAGTGGCGCAAGACCGTCATAAATAAAGCCCCATGTCCATACAGAAAAACTACAGGGCCAGCATTATACACATGCAAGCAATACACTTGCACAAAACCACAAAACACCAGGAGCCACCATGTTAATATATATCCTTAATATAATAAACCTCTGAGAATGGATACATATTTCCGTGGCAAACTCCTTAGCAATATTTAAGTGACTTAGGGCCCGATGTAGGTAGCCCTTTACCGATTCAAATCGGCCGAAAATACTGATTTTTGGCCGTTTCCTATCGGTAAAGGGCTAACGAGATGTAGGGGCACATTTTCGGTAATTTTACCGATTCGTTATGATTACCGAATCGGTAAATTTACCTATTCGGTAATATTTACCGATTCAGTAATGATAACGAATCGGTAAAATTACCGAAAATGGAATGTAGGTAGGCAGTGTACCATCAGCACATGGCTTACAGAATCGGTATTTTACCATGGAATACAAATCCATGGTAAAATACCGATTCCTGTGTACATGCACATCTGTGCATGTACACATGTGCCATGTGACAGACAGACGTGCCCTTAGGACATGTCTGTGTACCACATTGCACACATGCCGGTTTTGGGGGTGCTAGAGGGTGTCAAAGTGACACCCCCTGCACCCTTGTCAATTCTTTAATTACCGATTCGGTAAATACCGAATCGGTAATGCCTAATCATTCCTATGGGCTTCAAAGCCCATAGGAATGAATGGCCATTACCGAATCGGTATTTACCGAATCGGTAATTAAAGAATTGTTAAGGATTCAGTAACGAATCCAGATGTTGGGACCTACATCCCATTTACCGATTTTGAAATACCGAATCGGTAGTATTCGGTATTTCAAAATCAGTAAATGGGATTTACCTACATCGGCCAGACTCCTAGAAAATTTATCAAGTCATTATGCTCCTCTCCACTGCATAGCCGGCAACCTAATTCTGTGGAGTTCCTATACGACCGGCAATACTGCAGCATCCAACAGATTACATACATGCACCTCTCACCATTTTGTCGCTTTTGGCGCCTTTTTTTTCCCCCTCACATACATTCACCTCTCGCCATTTTGTCGCTTTTGGCGCCTTTTTTTTCCCCTCACATACATGCACCTCTCGCCATTTTGTCGCTTTTGGCGCCTTTTTTTCACCTCACACAGTAACATAACACAAACTTGATAGTGCTTCGCATGTAGACAGCTGATTCATAAAGTAATGATGTATAACAACTTGCATTTTCATATATCCTTCCTAAACTAAAAGACCAGAGACCTTCTTCCACTTATTAAAATATAATATACTTCCTTATAAGAGTGTACAATGTTTTTTTCCAACTATATTCATTTTTCTTCAACTATAGCGTTTGTATTCCATGTACTACTGACAATACCAATTACTGTGTTTTTTGCAATTTCTGTACTCATGTTACATAATGATTTGCCTTTAAAACAGTACATTTCCAAATAAACATTTCAAATATTCACGGTTTCTCTTTTAATCCATAATCTCCAAAACTGAAATGATTTCATATTGAAAAACTATTCATGGGTTCCACATACCCTTAACTGTAGACACAGAGGACCTTATTTATGAAGACCTTCCGCCGCCGGTGCCTCATTTTTTAAAATAAGAAAAAGTAACGCACCGGTGGCACAAGGCCTTCGTAAATAAAGTCCTGAATGTTTTCTTTTCTCGACCTCACTTACTGATACTAGAACCTGAAAGCCAATTACGGCCCGTGAACTCTTTCTTAGTAGGTCGCGCACCGTAAAGACAGTTATACCACGGTTAACATTTTTTTTTACTGTTACCAAGCACCGACACAGTTCCGCTTCACTCAGAGTTAATCACTGCTCCCACGCTTCTACAGGCCAGACGCTATGTCGTATTTCTCTCCTTATCACCCGTTCATCTCCACAATAACAAACAGTTCGCCGCCAGCCACCAGAGAACAGACTCAGATGCAGAGACACCAAAGAGTGAAATACGACATACCCTCTGCTCTGAGAAAGCAACCAAGCGGTAATTGTGAAACAAAATATTCAGTAGCGCTTTAAAAATACCAATGCAATTATATAATTATTTTTTTGAAAATTATCACTTTAATAGGACTATCTGTGTGTGCCTCCACAGCAAACTTCCTCAGGCCGGATTGAAGGCAAACACACAGACAATAAGATAACACGGGGCAACGGAGATGCAAAACAGAAGGGACATGAAGATTGAGTCAAACAGCAGAACTGAGAGAGATATTTTTATGCTCCGTTTCCAACCTCAATGTACGAACACATTTACTACACAAATCTCTATACAACCTCATGGTCAAAACTTTTCATTTTATTTCACTCGACCACCTCCCTCACCCCACCAGGGCAAACGACGACCAGAAACCGCACTATAATTTTGACGTCTAACAGAAACTTTGTGAATACCTTAATCATTACCACTTAAACCCCCTTCCCCGACCCTCTCGCCCCACACCCACCAGTGCAGGCCACGGCCCCAACCAGCCTGAAATGTTGTCGACTGACAAAAAGTGTACGAATTCATTAACCATTAGCATTTTTTGACAACGGTATCACTAGTAATTTACCATTTCTCTCTCTTTCTGCATTGTCTGTGTCTCTGCTAATATTATTTCTTCATATCCTCAACAACTTCTCTCATTATATATATGAGGAAATATAAATTTTATGGTCAAGTTGTGTTCCCTAGCGCGTACCCCACCGTCTCCATGTACCAGCTCAAAGTGCATGTAATTTCCCTCCTGTGCCAGCTATGAAGACGCAAATACATTTGCGTCCAACGTTAACATGTCCTCTTTCAGACCCACCCTGAATGGGTTAAATAGTCCGTTCCTAAGTATGCTATGCCAACGTCTTTTTGTAGTGTACCTTACACGTTTTTCAGCTCTGGCAAAGTAGGCCCTGAATTTCTGCCATCGAGCCTTTTTTCTGGCTTCTGACTCTGAAAACCTCTGCCCAGGCTGCCTCTGTACCCGTGAACTCTGACTTACTCCCAGCGCGGCCCACCGCGCTTAGCTCAGCCTGCTGCCTGCCAAGACTGACTATAACCTTCGAGTTATCTGTTCCGCTCCTCGAAAATACATTCCTGCCTACTAGCTTCAGTAAACATCCCTCTCAGCTACAGAGCCAAAGGGCCGGCCTGTCTCCGTGCAAGTAATTCATAGCCTCTGTTACCATGCTCCCATGGAAGGCCCATGCCCCCACGCTTCTCATGCAGACACTCAGGTGCATATACACGCACTCACAGTCAGTATAGAATAGCTTCTACCCCAGAGACCTTTCCGTCCAGATAATATGGTTCCCAAACATCAGATATCAGATATGATAGAAGTACAAGTTGATCTGACATGCCAGACTTCTGTCTCTTTCCGTCAGTGTAAATGTCAAGCCCCCTGCACCCTCCAGTTTCACGTCAATCACACGTCATGCAGCTGCGCGCGCATCCAAGCTTCCGATTTCTGCTGACATTGCAACTTTCTGCTTAGTGCCACCCCTTTGTGACACCTATCTGTGACGTTTCTAGCACACACCTCCAGTTCACGCCTAGTCCACGCCTTCTGATTACGTACTAGTAACACGTGGATGCTGTTATCTTGTCTTCTCTCAGCTGTTACGCCTACTATATTGCTTTCTATGACATGAATTAAGTATATAAGCTATGTATTGTCAATAAAATGTTGCTCTATCCCTTCTTCCACCCCTGTGGTGGGAAGAACATGATATCCTGGTCTTGACCATTCCTTTTAAGGAATAAAACCCCTAAGAACTCTAACACCACGGACTCTGGTTCTTTCTTTCCGACTTGAGTTATTATTGATTAAGTACTTACCTGCATAGAAATTACAACGGTAAATTATATATTTACATCATTTTGGCGCCCGAATAGGGACCCCTCCCCCACCTCACGCGCCGGTTGGTGCGTTGCAAGCTCTGTCCCCTGCCATCAGTTAGAAGGAAACTACGCGTACCGGCAGGATTTCCTGCATCTCCCTCTGGCCCACGGAGGTGACAAAGACTGCGATCAGTACCCAGACGAGGCGGTGAGGAGTGCGGAGGATCCCGACCAGAGCCTAGCCGAAAGAAGCAAGGTCCGAGGTGTCAAGAGGCCCACCAGTTTTCCGAAGTTTTCCGAAGTTTTCCGAAGTGTCGAGTCGAGTCCAGTCGAGTTTTCCGAGGCCTTCTGTTTCCGTGCTTCCCGGTGAGTACCATTGCTGGGACGTATCTAGACGGGTTTGGGTACACAAGTCCGGTCTGCACTGTTTTTAGACAGTGTATCTGTACTGTTTAGCAGTACATCCGTTATTTCAAGTTTCTACACTGTTTTAGCAGTGTATCTGTGCTGTTTAGCAGTACATCCGGTATAGAGGGTAGTCATATATGTCTGAAATGTTTTCTTTTTTTTCTTTCATGTGATTAATGTCGTGGTATGAGTGTGACTGTTTTTGTGCATTATTGTGTTCTTGTATAACCAGCTGTATTCAGTATTAAGTAGTAAGGATTGAGCACTCAGTATTAAGTAAACAAGATGCCGTTTTTCGACAAATTAAAGCAGATAGGAACTAGGAAAGGGATACTAGAGGAAGCAATTCCTATCCCCCCTAGGGACACTCCAGGAAACTTTATGTACCACAAGCATGGCATAGATGCCATATTATATCTAGATTTATGGGCCGACTATACTAAGCATCTAGACGAAAGACACAGATGGCCTGTTACCGGAACATGGGATGCCGAGTGCATCATGAAGGTAGAGGAAGCACTATGGAAAAAGAAAGCCAGACAATCTCAGAAAGACGCCATAGAGTTTTGGCGTAAGGAATAACATAAGCGTGCTGAAAAAGCACTACGTAGAGAAGACAGACTTAAAGAATCAGACAAGGCCCAAGAAAACGAGTTAGTTACCGAGGGGATCCGAGTAAAATCAGAACAAGTAGACCGCGCACGAAATAACCTCGTAAACGGTATGTATCTCGCGGCCGAGGGTTCGCCTGAGGCCATTTCAGAAATACCGAAAAATCTGCCGACACCATTAGTGCCAACTAAAGTAATTCATAAGACTACTAAAGACATATTCCTGAATTCCTATCTAGAGGATGTAGCACCCGCTTACACCAACCTGCCTGTCCGCGCCCTGCTTAACGACAGGGACGGGGGTGGTAACCCGCCCCAAGATCATATTCCGCCAGTACCACAACAGACTTCTCCTGTTCCACCAGCTCCACCACTTCCCGTACCTAAAGTTGATCTACCGAAACCACTTCTACCTGATCCTACTAAAAGACAAATTCAAGTTCAGATACAGACTCCACCGAGAAATAATGTCCAAGCTTCCGCTTCAGGGGGTGCGACCGGGGGTCTTCACACCCCGCCTTTGACACGCAGGTTACAGCTCGGGGACTTGCGGAATCCTTTTACATTCAAGTCACCTCGCCTTGACATATTCAAAGAAAACCTTTCAGTTTGCAGATATGATCCAGTACCCGGCAAAGACGATATAATGATGATGGCATCACTACGGTTAAGATCTGCTACTGATTTCCTGCTGTGCTATGCAGGAATGAAGGAGCGCCTAGATAGAATATATGAGTTTGTTCAGACTGGGAAAGACCCTGACAGTATTCAGGATGCCATGGAGCATCAGAAAGTTGACGTTCAAGCACAGATACTACGTTTTTTCATAAATTGCCTAATAAGAGAACGAGACAGGCCTGGGACAGATCAGAGTGAATTAGATGCACTAAACAAGTGGGGTCAAAATATATCTGAAGGAAAACACGACAAGGGGACTTGCATAGCCAGTATGTACAAGAAAATTAGAAAAGCAGTGATAGAAATACACCAAAAAGAGAAAGAAAAGGCTTCCGAGGAGGAGGAAGAGGAACTTGAAGAACCAGAAAAGACTACAGATACTATAGCGTATGTAGGTAAGGGAACTTACCTTAGGAAAGGTATCCGTCCGGAAAGCAAGAGAGTTTTCCTCTCTGCCTTAACAAACCCGAATTCTTCTGAACATCAGTTCCAGGAAACTGATAAAAGACTCCGAGAGAGAATGGGGTACCATGTACTCAATTCGATGGATGAACAAGAACTAGCCCGGTCAGCCATATTATGGGCTGAAAATCCGGATATATATAATGATGACACCATAGCACAGACATTTCTGAACCTCTCCCCAGACGAGCAGAAATTAGCAGGTGTATACATGATTCAGCACCTCCTCACGAAATACAGAAACCAACATTCTGATCCAGGTTCCTTACCCGAAATATTAGAAGCACTACTCATGGATAGATGGAGAGGTCTAAGTACCAAGTTAATACAAATAATTCTAGAACAGCGACATAGATATAACGCTTTCATAAACTCTGAATATGTTCCCGCTCCGCCCCCAGAAAGGAAAATGTATCACATGCAACGCCTGAGTGGCATTGAAAGTCAGAACCCCTTACGAGAAGTGCACCCAGTTATGGGTGAGGATCATACCTTGAAACGCGTTTATGTTCACACGCCTCTGACTAAGTTAGAGCTGTTAGAGATGAAGAAACTAGTACCGTGCCATGATAAAGACCCTGCAGGTTTTCACAGAGAGCTTAAAGACATGTTACTGATGGGGGATTACACATATGAAGATATCATGAAAATGTTAAAGGTATTACTGCCCACGAGCATCTACGAGAAATTAAAGGAAAAAGAATGGGAGGTGGGAGACAAAAAGATTGCATGGGCAGAAATAGAAGATGAAGAGAACAAACGCGTCCCAGGGGTAGGCCTTGGGGAGAAAACTAAAGCATTACCAGGTCTGATAGTACAGGTTCTGCCAAGATTATTGACAACTAAAAAAGAAGACTGGGATGCAATCTCAGCATGTAAACAGAAACCCGACGAAGATACTAGTGACTTTTATTCAAGATTCGAGAAATGTTTTATTATTAATAGTGGTCTTAAACCAAGTAGCGAATCGTACCCGCATCTTTTTGTATCCAAGTTAGTTGAGAACTCCCTGTTAGCAGTCAAGAATCGTGTATACAAGGTTGAGAGTACATGGCAAGCAAATACGCCATCCCAGATGTTACAAATGTTACAATACCATCAGAATAGAATTAGAGAAGAACAAGATCAGGAACAAAAACGTATGAAAGACACGAAAATGAAAATGTTAGTAGCCCAGTCGGTCCATACCGACGGAAACAGAAAGGGTACGAACCAGACAGGTCACGCCGCAGGTCCCGTTAAAGGGACATGCAATTATTGCAAGCAGCCAGGTCACTACGTACATGAATGTCCAGTTCTGAAACATAACATAGCAACAGGTAAAACTAAAGAGAGACCGCATCCACCAAGACAAGATCAGGTTCAGCAACAGACCTCACAGAATGTACAACCTATGCAGAACACACAGTCTATGCATGCTTCATCTCACACAGCACAGACAGTAGCGGTACCACAGCCCACTGCCTCGACTCAACAAGTTTCCCAACAGATGTACCAGTATGCCCAATCTGCTTACCCTGAGTATCAACGATACACATGAAACAGCCTAGAGAGGGAGTTTGGCTTGCCTCTTATTGAAATTCCTGTAGATCAAGAAGGTCCTTATGTACACAGTCAAGTATTGGGAAAAGACAGAAAGTTTTTAATTGACACAGGGGCAAGCCGCACAACAATCAGTCATAATGAAGTCCCAGGGGCACCCCTCTCAGGCTCACAGAATGTTTCCCTTGGTTTTTCAGGACAGCCCATTGTAAATGAAGTATCAGAACCAGTACCCTTGGCTGTGGGTCCATTATCACGAGTTACAGACTTGTTACTTACGAAATCATGTCCAGAAAATCTGTTAGGAATTAAAACATTGAAGGCTCTAGGAGCCATAATCTGCTGTTCCCCGGAGGCGGTTAGACTCTTTCTACGGGATTTCAAGGGTCATTATGTGTTGCGAGAATTTGATGTCAGATTAAAAAATGTACCAGATCACCTGTGGGCAAAAGGCCCAACTGATGTAGGTTGTATGCATATCACACCATACCGTGTTACACTCAAGACAGGAGTGGTTCTACCACGAATCAGACAATACAAGTTACCACCCGATGCTGTAGCGGCTTTACTGGAAATCATTGAAGAGCTCATAGCCCAAGGAGTGGTCGTAGAGACCGACTCCAATATCTGTAATTCACCCATCATTCCAATTCTTAAACGTACTGATCCCAATGCACCGCCAGTATATCGGTTGGTGATTGATCTTCGAGAGCTGAATAAATGTATTGTACCACAGTACCCTGTGGTCCCCGATATCTCTTCCCTATTGACTGCTATTGATTCAGAAGCAACGTTCTTTACTGTAATTGATCTCAAGAACGCTTTCTTCAGTGTACCTATTGATCCAGAGAGCCAATATCTCTTCGGATTCAGTTTAAATGGACGAAGCTACAAATTTTCCCGCGCACCTCAAGGATTCACAGAAAGCCCCAGCATCTATAGTCAAGCACTGAAAAGACAACTAGATTGTATTCAAATGCCGGTTAACACTTCTTTACTGCAATACGTCGATGATCTATTGATCACCGCACGAAGTGAGCCCGAATGTGAACGAGCATCACTAACAGTTTTACATTTTCTGGCAGACAAGGGACACAAGGTGTCTCCTTCGAAGCTTCAATTCTGTGTTCAGCAAGTTGTGTACTTGGGTCACTTGCTGTCCAAAGTGGGGAGACAGCTCACTCCCGATCGCATTCAGTTAATTGTAAATATGCCACGACCCCAGACACAAAAGGAAGTGCGGGCCTTCATAGGCCTCACCTTGTACTGCAGACAATGGATTCCTCAATATGCATTTCTAGCTAAACCACTCATCCAGTTAACGACGCAGGAGGCAGCGACTTCGACTGTCCTTCCTTGGACTCAGGAACATACACAAGCCTTTGAGGAATTAAAGAAAGCATTATGTCAAGCACCAGTTTTAGCGACACCATGTTACAGCAAACCGTTTACACTTTTTGTTACAGAACGTGATGGTACAGCATTGTCTGTCCTCACTCAAGACCAAGCAGGTTCACATAAGCCTTGCGCTTATTTTTCAAGTACATTGGATTCAGTAGCCCAGGCACTCCCTGCGTGCTTAAAATCAGTAGCAGCAACAGCGTTAGCAATAAGACAGAGCGATTCAATTGTTTTAGGACATCAGTTAACAGTACAAGTTCCACACTCTGTAGAGGTTCTGTTAAACAGAACCCAGACTCAACACTTGACTATAGCACGACTGACAGGTTACGAATTAACGCTATTCCAGCCACACATAGAAATCAGACGCTGCAGCATTCTGAACCCTGCAACACTGTTACCTACAATTATGACAGACCCAGCCCCGCATGATTGCATAGAGATCATTAATGCAGTAACAAAGCCCCGACGAGACTTAACAGATGTTCCACTGACAAATCCAGACCTGACACTTTATGTGGATGGTTCATGTATGCGAACAAGTACAGGAGAATTAGTGGCCGCATATGCCGTGACCACTGAAACCGAAGTTAAAGAAACACATCGTATTGACACACTGTCTGCTCAAGCGGCAGAGCTTATTGCTCTGACCCGAGCCTGTATTCTAGCCAAGAACAGAAATGTTAATATATACACTGATTCCCGTTATGCGTTCGGAGTTGTACACGACTTCGGCATGTTATGGCAAGAACGAGGTTTTCTGACCTCTCATGGTGCCAAGATCCAACACGGTCCCTTCATTCAAGCACTGTTAGAAGCAATACATCTGCCTTCAGGAATATCCGTCATGAAGTGTAAAGCACATACTAAAGTTACAGATTCTGTTTCCCAGGGTAACGACCTGGCAGACCAGACAGCAAAGCATACAGCACTGACTCACACTCAGACAACTGACGTGACAAAGACAATAGGACCGACAAATTGTATGACAGTCAGGGATCCCACACTAGATGTTATCGATATTCAGACACATGCTACCCCAGATGAAATAAAGAAATGGATTGAACTAGGAGGGATCCAGACAGATCAAGGTTGGATGACGAAGGGAAAATCTACATGGTTTCTCCCTGACTCTATGGTTCAAGTCATGATTAATACAGCACATAGTCCAGCACATCTAGGAGAAAAAGCGATGTTAGACAGTTTACAAAATCTTTGGAGCAATAAACACTTACGAGCAGCAGCAAAACAGAAAGTGCGTACTTGCATGATCTGTTGTCAGTTCAATCCAGGTAAAAGCGTCCCTGTAGAGCAAGGTGGATTTCATCCTCCCGATCACCCTTTTGAAGTCCTCCAGATGGATTATATCCAGATGGACCGTTGTCGAGGATTCAAATATGTCCTCGTAATTGTTTGTGCTCTGTCCCGTTGGACCGAAGCATATCCAGTCCCAGATTACACTGCTCCGACCACTGCTAGGCAGTTGGTTTGTGAATTCTTCCCACGGTACGGCATGCCTCGTGTCGTGTATTCAGATAACGGTCAGCCATTCTCATCCGAATTAATGAAGCAGGTTTCCTTGCTGCTAGGATATCAATGGAAATTCCATTGTGTCCGACATCCCGAAGCCGCAGGCCTTGTAGAGAGGCATAATCAGACACTAAAGACACGCCTTGCTAAAATATGTCAAGAGAAAGGGGTCGACTGGATAGTCGCCCTGCCAGTGGCACTGTTCTATATGAGAATGGTTGTCCATTCGAGATCAGGACTATCCCCGTACGAAGTGGTCTTTGGCAGACCACCGAATATGTGGGGGACGCCCATTCCTAAGAAAATTACTGATGTTGATTGCAATATGTTGACAGATTACCTTGCCTCCTTGATGTCTGCACTCCAATCATGTCGTTCACAGGTTGCAAAAGCCTTCCCTGACAACACTGATGTAAATCCGCATGATGTCCGTCCAGGCGATCTGATTCTAATAAGGAACTTTGACAGGAAAAGTCCGCTGGAGCCCAGCTGGAAATCGCCGAAGACCGTTCTACTTACCACGAGAACAGCGGTGAAAGTTGAGGGCAGAAAGGGGTGGATCCACATGAGCCATGTTAAACTATGCAATGAACTGAAATCCGACCCAGGCTCATCCACCCCTTCCAAAGACTGTATCGAGCCCAGTGACTTTAAAGTTTCCGAACGAGAGAAAACTCCCCAAGAGGAGTATTGACTCAAGCTCCGACCTAGCAAGTCAGACAGTTTAATTGTTTAAGTCCTCCCCTAGGTGAATCGGTTAAATAGTTTCTGACATGTACCCCCTAGATCGAGATAGAGAGAGAGAGAGACAATTCAAGAAACGTACATACTGCAAATCACTGCGTAGTCACTGTATAGTGACATTGTTAATAATGTTTTTTCTAAGTCTTCTAATTATCGTTGCAAGTATACTTCTTCCCATCTATTGTCCTATTTTCAAGCGTGAACCATCTGCTTACAATGTCTCTGCTGAACACACTTTTAGCGAGTTACCTCCACATGAACTCTCTTACAGACTTGCGCTGCGCAACAACACTTTCATTAGTATGCTTCATCATTCCCATCAGACTAATAATGCTACAAATTGTTGGATATGTGGCCGACTCCCTCCCTACCAGAATTACAAGGGAGCTCTGCCCCTCTTTCCGTACCCGTTCACACATAATGGTTCCTGTGGTGCATGGTTTAAAATAATTAATTCTTTAGATCCTGATATTGCTGTTTTCGACGGGGGCTGGGTTTGGGGCAACCTGAACTTGGTCCTGCTCGACGTCTGTTATCCTGATAAAGAGGGACTCCCCACTAGAATAGGAACTGATCTAGAAAATGAAGTATATGGATTAGGTAATTACACAATTAGCCTTATGATTCTTACTGTTGAATCCGAAGCTGCACCAGTTCTGCCCGTTATGTCAGTACTACCAGTCACTGGTGAATTATGTATCAGGAAGAAGGGTTCAGTACACTTAGGTCATAGTAAATGTACTACTGTGGTCGAATTCAGTGATCATGGTAAATCGTCCTTTAAAGCTATCCGTCATTCCTATTTTGTTTGTGGTCATACCGCATACATACGCTTACCTCCAGATTGGGATGGTACCTGTTATATTGCATTCCTTCTGCCACCTGTTTTTCTAGCTCCTCCTGATTATCACAGAAATACAAACCTAGTAAAGAATAGACTCAGAAGAGATATCCCACTTGTCGACTACACAGAAACGGCATGGGAACAGTATATCGATTTTAATAAAGGATTCTTTTTCTTTTTAGGCCCTGTTCAAAATAGTAAACTAATACGCAGATTAACTAGAACACTTGAAGCAGTAGTGAATGAAACTGCCTCCGCCCTAGGTAACTTAACCGAAGAGCAGTCCGCCATGCGGGTTGTTGTCCTTCAGAATCGTCTTGTTATTGACGTCATCTTGGCAGATAGAGGTGGAGCCTGTAAGGTCATCGGGTCAAGTTGCTGTGTTTTCATTCCAGAAAACGCGCCATCTGTATACAAAGCTATTACACGTCTTCATAAAATTGCTAATCTGATACATCAGAATCCAGGCACCTGGACTTGGTCCGGTTGGTTCTGGACAACGTTAACAGCTTGGGGATGGAAGATCCTATCCTTCCTAGGCATTGGCCTAGTCCTCGTATTCAGTTGCTGCCTGTGCCTGCAGTGCGGGCCAGCGATTTGTGGACTGTGTGCCACGTCATGCATTGAACATTCCAGTTTCCTTTCAAAACGTAAAAGAAAGAAAGAAGAGCAAATGATGTTACAAGAACAGACTGATCGATTCATGAGGATCGATATATCATGAAGGGTCCGTAGGGAACAAGGAGGGAATGAGGAAATATAAATTTTATGGTCAAGTTGTGTTCCCTAGCGCGTACCCCACCGTCTCCATGTACCAGCTCAAAGTGCATGTAATTTCCCTCCTGTGCCAGCTATGAAGACGCAAATACATTTGCGTCCAACGTTAACATGTCCTCTTTCAGACCCACCCTGAATGGGTTAAATAGTCCGTTCCTAAGTATGCTATGCCAACGTCTTTTTGTAGTGTACCTTACACGTTTTTCAGCTCTGGCAAAGTAGGCCCTGAATTTCTGCCATCGAGCCTTTTTTCTGGCTTCTGACTCTGAAAACCTCTGCCCAGGCTGCCTCTGTACCCGTGAACTCTGACTTACTCCCAGCGCGGCCCACCACGCTTAGCTCAGCCTGCTGCCTGCCAAGACTGACTATAACCTTCGAGTTATCTGTTCCGCTCCTCGAAAATACATTCCTGCCTACTAGCTTCAGTAAACATCCCTCTCAGCTACAGAGCCAAAGGGCCGGCCTGTCTCTGTGCAAGTAATTCATAGCCTCTGTTACCATGCTCCCATGGAAGGCCCATGCCCCCACGCTTCTCATGCAGACACTCAGGCGCATATACACGCACTCACAGTCAGTATAGAATAGCTTCTACCCCAGAGACCTTTCCGTCCAGATAATATGGTTCCCAAACATCAGATATCAGATATGATAGAAGTACAAGTTGATCTGACATGCCAGACTTCTGTCTCTTTCCGTCAGTGTAAATGTCAAGCCCCCTGCACCCTCCAGTTTCACGTCAATCACACGTCATGCAGCTGCACGCGCATCCAAGCTTCCGATTTCTGCTGACATTGCAACTTTCTGCTTAGTGCCACCCCTTTGTGACACCTATCTGTGACGTTTCTAGCACACACCTCCAGTTCACGCCTAGTCCACGCCTTCTGATTACGTACTAGTAACACGTGGATGCTGTTATCTTGTCTTCTCTCAGCTGTTACGCCTACTATATTGCTTTCTATGACATGAATTAAGTATATAAGCTATGTATTGTCAATAAAATGTTGCTCTATCCCTTCTTCCACCCCTGTGGTGGGAAGAACATGATATCCTGGTCTTGACCATTCCTTTTAAGGAATAAAACCCCTAAGAACTCTAACACCACGGACTCTGGTTCTTTCTTTCCGACTTGAGTTATTATTGATTAAGTACTTACCTGCATAGAAATTACGACGGTAAATTATATATTTACATCATATAAACGCTTCAAAATTACAAAAATAATTACTCTATATTAAAAATATTTTTTACTGCGTATTCAACATTTAAATGGAAGAAATTACTTTTACAAATACAACACATTACGACAGCCATAAATTAGTTTTCACATGGAAAATCAATAATTGTTTCTGATTAAACTATATTATACGATACATGACAAAACAAACAGTTACGCACTTACCTTTACCAATGCTTTGAACGATGTAGAACAGTGAAAGTCACAAAACAGATATTCGTTAGCGGAACTCTGAATATTGCTTCTATCACTGCAACCAAAATTCAATGGCACAGATATCCAGTCAATACACACTCATATAACTCTCTTCAACCAATCACATTTCCTGACGCAAAATTGTAAAATCAAATTTACATTTCAATTGGTTGTCCTTCACAATATTTTCAGACTCACGTGAGAGACACCCATCACCAACTGCCATCTCCGGCTGTTTCCATGGTAACACCTCATTCTGCACCTTGCTGAAGGAACAGGTCAAAAGTTCATGTCTCAACGTTCTACAGCAAACTAAGAAGACTGTTTTCCCTCCAGAAACACCTGCCAATCCACAACTCAGTTACATGTCTTTTTTTCACACCCAATAATACTTTTCGTTTAACATAAACATTAACATGCAACGTACTCTTCAATCTCCACTTATTATAATCAACCAATCATTTTTATTTTATTAACCACACCCAGCCTCTTCCTTTTTTTTATTTAGAATTTAAACTTGTAACTACCATTCCACTTCCAGAACCGATCGGACGACGACTACAAATCCATTAAAAATGAAGGTCTGGTTAATAGGACACAGTTATATTCACTGGAGTGAAAAATATGCACTAAGGAGACGAATTTGCAACCTCGGCTTACCAAATGTACACATAACATGGATTGCCAAAAGAGGATTGAAATGTCACCAATTGATTCCATTGGTGAAAACTTTTATGCATCTCCCAGAACCAGACCTTATAATTGTGCATTGTGGTGGGAACGATCTAGGCACAATTACTCGGGTAGGTCTGGAAATGCTTCTAAAAGACACCTTTCCACAATTGATGACACTTTTTCCTCGATCTGCCTTGGTATATTCCAATATATGCCAAAGACAGAAATGGAATTGGTCCAATCAACATTGTGCACAATTTGAGAAAGCAAGGAGACATGTAAATACATCTGTTTCTGCGTTCCTCAGAGATTATAGCATGGGTTCTATTTACCACAACAACTTGCGATACCACATGCAAGACGTCTATAGTAGAGACGGTGTTCATTTCACGAATGAGGGAAACACAATCTTCCTCTGCAACATCAGGCTCTGCATCGGTACTTACCTATAAATGCAGAAAACACTCAATTAACACAAGGGCTCTTTTCAAAGCCACTTTATATCTAAGCACTCAAACTTCTAATTTATCTCAATTTTCACACTGAATAGGTGTGCGCGACCGGGTGCGCGCACCCCGTTATTTTTTTCCGGAAAAAAAATATATTTTTTCGCGTTTAAGGGCCTTACTACACACCACGAGAAAACCTACGCAGCAAGACAATCTCTACCTTCTCCCCTTTCCATGTTTCAACGCTATGAAATGAACAATATATTTACTCGCAGTGACAAAATGGCGGACAAAACTTCCTGATTTCCTTCAAATCGAACGTTAACAGACGTCACGCAGCAAAAAAAAATTCCGCTCACGGGCACGCTTGGGTGTGCGCACGTGTGCGCGCCTATAGATATATAATTGACTTTAACTTCAATTTTCTCAACAACTACTGAACGGATTTACACCATTCCAAAAAAAGCGTAATCTGCAAACAGGACTCTACAGTTTTGCCAAATTTCTTATAAATCCATTCAGCCGTTCGACCTGTAGCCGAGTCTAAAGGTCCTATGGAAAATAACATGGAGAAAACACGTTTTGGGACCCCCCTTTTATCTCAGCCCCCACTTCACCAATCCCCCCCAATCTGCATTAATCACAAAATAAGACAGACAGTTTAAATCATTATTGTGCACTGTTCTAAAATGTCTTGCCACCGGGTAAGCAGTATCATTATTAACGATTGCCCTGAGATGCTGCAATAGCCTGAGATGCACCTGCAGCTTCGTGCTACCCACGTAGCGAAGCCCACAGGTGCATGCCAGAACATATACAGATTACTCAGTGCGGCATCCGTAACTACCTTTGATGGCTGCACTCCTGTCTGAAAATGGGGTAGTATAATGGGTCGTATTTATACTAAATCTGCACACTCTGCATGATGAACATTTGTAGAACCCCTTTCTCTGCATGAACTTAACCCCGTCTGTCTTAATTTCTGGACTTGATCTAACTATTTGATTCCTCATAGATTTTGCTCGACTAAAAGTAATTGATGGTGACTCAGGAAATCTGCTATCAAGTACACCGTCAGTTAGAACAATTGGCCATTTCTTTTTGACGATGGCTTTTATTTTTCGTTCTTGCTTGCTGAATTTAGTTATCAGACGAGGGCTTTCATTAATGTTACTAACCTCTAGATCTTTTGGAGTCAATAATGAATCTCATGAGCGTTTCTCGGTTTTGGCCCATTCTCTTGAGAGAGTAATTTTAGAATATCCTCTATCACTGAGTCTATCCATCATTTCTTTTGCGCAACTCTCATAATTTTCTCGGCTGCTACAAATGCGTTTCAATCTTAGTAGCTCACCTACAGGAATGCTTTCAATTAGATGACGGGGATGACTGCTACTGGCATGCAACACACTATTGCCCGCAGTCTTCTTTCTGAATAAGGTTGTTGTTCTGTAAACTGCTGCATGTGTTGATCAGTAGCTATATGAGTAACTATGTGGGTTATTGATTGGTTGCCCAAGTATTTGTATGGGAGAGTGATTGTGTGTGTGGGGGTGGCTGGGAGGTGTGTGACTCTGTGCATAGATGTGTGAGCAGTTGATTCACTAGATGTATGGGTTCAAAACTGCATGTGGAAACAGCTTTATGGGTGGTTGACTGTGTGCATGAGTGTATTGGTGAGTGAATGGATATCTCAGTGCTACATGTCAAAGTTAGTACATATGTAAAACACAGTACATGTGAGAGTTGACATATATAAATTACTGTGTATAAGAGCCAGTGAATGTGTGAGTGGCTGCATGGATCATTGAAAACTTGTATCAGTGATTGTATAAGAGAGTAAATATGTGTTAGAATAGGTTTGAATAAGTAAGGTGTGTATAACTGTATAGTTGAGGAAATGGAGGTGTGATTGATTCTTTGCATGACTGACTAGGTGTATTAGTAACTCCATGGATGAGTGACAATCTGTGAGTGTCTGTTTACACTGAGTGTATCTAAGGTTATATTAGAGTCTGAAGAGGTTCATCGTATTATCACATGAATGATGTCATCAGTGATGTTGTCAGTGATGTCATTTGAGTTGTCAACAAGATGGCCGACTCCCGTTACGCTGCCGGTTAGTTTCCCGATACGCTATCCAGAACGCTACCCGGTTCGCGTACCGGGTAGCGCTTCTACCGCGAAAAAATCGAAACTTTTTATTTTTTATTTTTTGCCCCACGGGACCCTTTAATAGCCCCCACATCATTCCTAGGGGGTCAGGAGGGGTCTACTTTGCCCCCTTTCATTAATTTCCCCCTTAGTTTTTCTCCACCTCTTGTCTCTCGATCCTACCAAGAGACAAGATGGCGGCCGTTCCAGACTGTTTAGAATGTTGACAGACACCGGAGAGCCAATCAGCTTCACTTCGCGAAGTTCCGTTACGCGTCAGGTACGCGAACCGGGGCGCTAACCGGGACGCTGTCACAGATATATATATTTTTTTGAACGTTAATTTATCAAAATCCACTGGAGCACATATATTGAGACATAGCAAAGGCACGTCGGGCAAACAATATCTACAATTTTGCCAAGTTTCGTGGAAATCCATTGAGCCGTTCGAGCTAAAAGTGAGTCCAACCGCCCTATGGAAAATTGCATGGGAAAAACGCGTTTTGGGACCCCCCTTTTTTCTCGGCTCCCCCTTGAGGAAACCCCCCCAAATTTTCATGAGCTGCTCAAAAACAAAATGTTCCATTTTCCTGAAAATTTCAGCCAATTCCGTCCACAAACGCTAAAATTATTCGACATAGAATTTTCAGAAATCCCATAGGAAAAAAATCCTAACTATATATACCTATATATATATATATATATATATATATATATATATATATATATATATATATATATATATATATATTACCTACTGGCGCTCGCCAGTAGGTAGTTATAGTTATAGTTATAGTTAGTAGGTAGTTATAGTTAGGATTTTTTTCAATGTTAAATCTGAAAATTCTATTTGGAATAACTTTGGCGCCGGTTGACGAATCTGCCTGAAAATTTCCTGAAAATGGCCTCGCGGGGTTCCGGTCCTTCCCTGAAAGTTTGGGGGGGATACGTTAAGCGGGGGCCGAGATAAAAGGGGGGTCCCAAAACGCGTTTTCCCCATGTTAATTTCCATAGGGCGGTCGATTTCACTTTTAGCCCGAACGGCTGAATGGATTTCCACCAAACTTGGCAAAATTGTAGGGACTGGTAACCCGATGTGCCTTTGCTATGTCTCAAGATATGTGCTTCAGTGGATTTTGAGAAATTAACGTCCCAAAAAAAATATATATCTGTAGCCGCGCTCCGGTACGCGCACCAGTGAGCGCTCCAGGCGCGACACGCGACTTGCGCGCAGAAAGCTGATTGGCTCTCAGTTGTCTGTAAACATTCTAAACAGTCCGGAGCGGCCGCCATCTTGTCTATCGGTAAAATCTAGTCATAAGAGGTGGCAAAAACAAAGGGTGGAATTGACCATAAGGGGGCAGGGTAGACCCCCCCTGACCCCCTAGGTTTGATATGGGGGCCATTAAAGGGCCCCGCGGGGCCTCAAAAAAATTATTTTTTTTTTTCGTTTTGCGCGGGGGAAGCGCCCGGTGCGCGCACCAGGTAGCGCACCGGGGAACGTAAAATGAGGGAAAAAGATGACAGAGTTTTTAAAAAATGAAGTTTTCATTTAGAAATTGGAGGTAGTTCTTAAAAGAACTTTTTTTTTTCTTCTTTTTGTTGTTTTATATTTTTTTTGTGTTTTTGGAACTTTTTGAACTTTTTTTGGCTTTTCAAAACAGTTTTATATTTTTTTTGTATTTTTTAGGGGGAGAAACAAAAAAAGGGAATTGAAACTGGCTCAACTGGAGCAAAAAAACAAAAAACCCAAAAAATTATTTCTTTTTGGGGCACTTGTGATTATCACCTGCAAGGACGATGAGCTTAATACTTTGTTCCCCATAGGAGATAAGCTTGCCACAAGCAGTGCAAGTAATTTTAAAATCAGCAAATCTCGGCTGAATGCAAGGCATCACCTCAGATGTTTCTGGTTGCGAGGAAGTGGGTTGGTTTCTTTGGGAGGGGGTCCTTGATGACTGGGGGAGGTTACTGGCCAGTTCCCGGAACTCTGCGCGAGAGTAGTTGTTTGGATGCTTTCTTGTCATGTGCCGAATCATGGTATAGTTACCAAAAGAATATTTCTTGTTTGGGTTGCCCCGTGAAAGTTCATCATTGCAGATGAGGCAAGTCACCTTGGGAGCATTCACCTTTTTTTTCCCCTCTGGAATTGAAAAAAACTGCCAAACAATGTGTGGTTTGGGTTTGTAAGGTGTATTTTCTTCTGGCAGCCATCTTCTTCTCCCCTCCTCCTCTTCCTCTTCCTCCTCCTCCTGTTCTTGACCACCAATATAATTTGGAGCTGGTCCTCTTGGTGGTGGTGGTGGGGCAGATGCACCAGCTGATGCTACTACTGAAGCCATTATTTGGAGCAAAAAAGTAGAGAGAGCAACAAACAGGTCTTCCTCAGTCAAAGGACAAAGTCAGAATAAGGAAAAAAGGTGGGGTCTTTCATCATTTAGAAAAAAAACTGTCCTGAACCAATGAGAAGTGTTATTTTCAGGTCACAAGACCAGGGGCTTCATCATTATGAAACTAAAACTGTTATGAACCAATGAAAAGTGTTATTTTCTGCTCACATGACCCGACGCGCTTACGCTACGCGCCCGGGGCGCGCCCGGGGGCGCGCAGCGTAAGCGCGTCGGAAGTTTACGTTGTGCGATCGTATTCGCTCGAGTACTTCCGGGTGCGCTTACGCCGTGCGTATCACGCGGTCGCGGCTACGCGATACGTCACGATCATGTTTTCGTTTGCGATATTGGCGCTCACGGGACGCTCCCCGGAGCGCGCCCGGGGGCGCTTTTCAGAAATACGCTTTTCGGGGCGCACTCCGGGGCGCGCTCTGGGAGCGCTCCCCCCAAAAATTAAAAAAAAAAATTTGGATAATTGTAGAGACAGGTAGCCCTATTCTGAAGTGGTTTGTAAAAAAATTAACTTTATAAAAATATGTATTGTGCTACATTGGGCTTAATATATGTTAGAGCCAAAATGTAGCCCAAATGTAGCCCAAAGTAGCCCAATGTAGCCCAAAGATGGCCACCAGAGATCAAAAATTGTAAATGTAGCCCAAAATTCAACTAGATGTAGCCCAACTGTAGCCCAATGACAGAATGTACCAGAGTGTTAAAAAGAACAACTAGAGTGCTAACAGTCTTATTTATAAAGTGAAACTTATAGTTAGGAATTAGCATTAAAAAAACCTTTGAAATTCACTGAAAAAAACCATAGGTTTCACACCAGTTATAGTTAGGAATTAACATTTAAAAAACCTATTAAATTCACTGAAAAAACCATAGGTTTCACACCAGTTATAGTTAGCTGGAAATTTTACTGATATAAAACCATTGAAATTCCCACGTTATAGTTAGTCGGACTCACTATAACTTGCGCGTGCAATGCACTGCTGATGACATCACATATTACATCACTCATGACATGGTCAGTGACATCACTCATGACATCACTGATGACACCATCCAGTGAATATGTGTCTTTCTGAAAAATAAATATTAGTGAGTTATGTTTAAATATTTAAATACATATATTAGTGTTTCACTTTGTGTATAAGTGGCTACATGTGTTGATAAGTAGCTACATGCGTATGTATATGGGTTATTTGATATTTTTAGTAGTATCAGTATGAGTGTCTATATGGTTTGGTGGAGGTATTACTTAGCACATAGATGCATGAGTGACTGACTCTTTGTTTGTATGTGTTTTGAAGACAGCATATGTACAGGACTGTATGGGTGGATGAGTGTCTATATGTGTTTGTTAGTGAGTGAATGACTGTCTCACTAGTGTCTTTATCAGTAACTACATATGTTTTAATCTAGTATATATGAATATTGATGTATATAAGTGAGTATATGTGAGAGTAAGAGATTGTAAGATTTCCTGTTTAAATAAGTATGTGTTTCTATAAGTGATTGTTTAAGAGAATAAATATGTGTAATTTTCAGTAGAAGTAAGGTGGAAGTGTGTGTATAACTCTATATTCGAATAAATGGTTGTTCAATAGTATATTTGCACGTGTGAATATGTGTGTGAATAACTTTTGGATGAATGTCGGTGTGTAACAGGATGTATAGGTGTATCTCTTCATATGATGAGTGAGTATATGTATGAGTGACTATATAGAACTGTTGGTGAATGAGTGGATGTGTATATAGATAGTGGAAGTACAGAATTGCTTGTTGTAACTGATATAGGTATGTCCATTTTTTAAAAATTTCAGTTTCTATTTTTGAATATGTGTCTCAAGGGTTACTTTACACTGAGAGGAGGTCTGTGACTGTGTCACAAGGATGGTGTCATCAGTGATGTCATGAGTGATGTCACTGACCATGTCATGAGTGATGTAATATGTGATGTCATCAGCAGTGCATTGCACGCGCAAGTTATAGTGAGTCCGACTAACTATAACGTGGGAATTTCAATGGTTTTATATCAGTAAAATTTCCAGCTAACTATAACTGGTGTGAAACCTATGGTTTTTTCAGTGAATTTAATAGTATAATAATAAGGGTAGCTTATAAAGCGCATTGGTTACGCCAAAGCGTGTCCCCGCGCTGCAACTGAAGAACTCTGAGCGAGGTGGAGACCAGTGATCCGTTATCTGGAGAACAGGTGTGTTTTTAGGTTCTTGCGGAAGCTGGATTCGGATGGATCCAGACGGAGATGGAGAGGGAGGGAATTCCAGCTTTTCGCTGCCAGATAGCGGAAAGAGCGTCCGCCCATACGGGCTCTTTTTACCCTAGGAACCTGAAGTAGGCCCTCATATGAGGAGCGCAGCTCGCGTGCAGGTGTATACCTTGTCACTAAGTTCTGGAGTGGAATAGGAGATTTCTTAGCCAGGATGCGGTGGCATGTACAGAGGGCTTTGAATTCCACTCTGCTTCTTACTGGCAACCAGTGGAGGGTTTTGAGAGCGGCTTTGGTTTCTGATCGTTTAGGGATTTTTAGGATGAGACGGGCTGCCGCGTTCTGTATTACCTGAAGGCGATTCATGGCTTTGCAGGTGGTACCCAGGTAAAGTAGGTTGCCGTAGTCTAGGCGTGATGTCACAAGGGCGTGTACCAGTGTTTTCCGTGCTGACATAGGAAGGAGGTCAAGAACCTTCCTTATGGTTTTTAGGACACCAAAACAGACGCCTGCAACTCGGTCTATTTGGGGTCCAAAAGATAGGTCAGCGTCGAGCCATACGCCTAGGTTTTTTACTCCCTGGCGAGGTATGGGAGCTTCATCCAGACATGGAGGCCACCACGCCGATGACCAAACAGATGGGTTCCCCCCCACAACGAGCACCTCGGTCTTGTTGCCGTTTAACTTAAGGCAGTTAGTGGACATCCAGGCTGCAAGTTCTTGCATGCAGTTCCTGAAACTGTCCATCGCAAGACCGGGTGCACGCGATAGGGAGATAACCAGCTGCGTGTCATCGGCGTATGACACGATGCTCAATCCGTGACTCACGGCAATTGAAGCCACTGGCGAGACATAGAGATTAAACAAGGTTGGGCTCAGGGACGAACCCTGAGGGACTCCCTGGCCCAAACCTATGTCTCTCGAGTAGTGGTCGCCCTGACGAACCTGGAAGCTTCTCCCTGTCAGGAAGGATTGTAACCATTGGAGTGCAGCTTCGGATATACCTCCGTTGTTCAGACACTGTAGCAAGTTGTCGTGCGCCACAGTGTCGAACGCTGCACTCAGGTCCAGTAGGATGAGGGCCATGGTGTGTCCCTCATCTACCCCATGACGTAGGGTCTCAACTGCAGTAAGCAGTGCGGACTCTGTAGAGTGGCGGGGGCGGAATCCGAACTGGGTGTCGTGCAATAAGGCAGCCTTTTCCACGAAGTCCATTAGTTGTTTATTGACCGTTTTTTCAGCCACCTTGGCTAGGTAGGGCAGGAGTGAAATTGGGCGGAGATTGTCAAGTTTCTCAAAACTGATGGTAGGTTTCTTCCTGAGGGGCAGAACAACCGCCTTTTTCCAATCCCTAGGTACTGTCTTGGTGGTAAAAGATACATCGAGTACATGTCTAATGTATGGTTCTAGTACCCTTAGACTATCCGTCAGGCGTTTGGGTGTGGTAGGGTCTCTCGGAGAGCCCGACTGCACCGACCTGCAGATTTTTAGAAGATCTTCCGTGGGAGGGGTAGTAAAGTTGGTAAGTCTAGGTTTATCCCCCCACTCCCTAGGGCTTTCAACGAAGTCTGCCCCGGTTTTGGACTGCGTAGGGAATGCTGAGTAGATTTTTGTTATTTTATCTGAGAAAAAATCTGCAATTTTGTCACACAATTCTGGCGAGCAGTCATCGGGGGCAATAGCTGGGTTTCCGCTTGAAAGAGTTTTATAGAGTGAAAACAGCTCTTTCGTCGAGTTACCAGCCTCACTGATCCTATTCGTAAAGTATGCTGTTTTTGTCTTTCTGATTAGTCCATGGTAGGTTCGTCTCTCGGTTAGATAATTCTTTCTGGTTTCTTCAGAGAGAGTCTTGCGCCATTCTCTTTCGGTTCTTTTTAGTGCAGTTTTCTGAACTCTTAGTTCAGCGTTGAACCACGGGGCAGTTTTGTTTATGCGTCCCCCAGATTTGGTTTTTAGCAAAGGGGCTGTGCAGTCTAGTGCCTGATTAATGCGTGAGCAGAGGTTAGCATTGGCTGTGTCAGCATCCTTCCCTCCTGGGCTTCCTCCTTTCATTAATTCAGCACAGAATTTGGACTGAGAGAATGTAGCCCATTTCCGTTTGAGGTGGTACATAGCTGGTGACTGTGGGGGTCTACTTCCAGGGATTCGTATGGAAAAAGGGACCAAATAGTGGTCCGACCATGGGATGGGAATTGGGGTCATAGCTTCCGCTTCCCCCCAGTTGACAAATATGGGGTCCAGCAGATGACCCTGTTGGTGGGTAGGGCCTCTAACAATTTGGGTAAGTTGGAGGGCTTTCAGTGCCTGGCCAAAATTCTTACTGACGTGGTCTGAGGGGTTATCAAGATGAAGATTGAGATCCCCGAGTACCAGAAACTTGTCAGTGCACAGTACGGTTTCCATGATTCCTTCAACCAAACTCTCCTCGAACCTGGCTATGGGGCCTGGGGGTCTGTAAATTAGTATCCCCTTTAGCGTGTAGTTATTATTCACTTTGATAGTGAAGCTCCCTGCTTCACTGTCCAGGATGGGAGAGCTATCTAGCTGGCATCGTAGGTTTTCACGGGCTATAATTGCGATTCCGCCTCCTCTGCCTGTGGGTCTATCCAGTCTATGTATTGTATACCCTCCTGGAGTTGCCTCAAGGGCGTAGGGTGTAGACTCATTATCTAGCCATGTCTCTGTTAGAAACACAAGATCCCATTGGTTCTCAGTGATTAGATCATATAGGTCTAGCCTGTGTTTTCTCAGTGAGCGAGCGTTAAGCAGTCCGCATTGTATGGTATAGTTCGTGTTGGTTGTATTCTTACCATGGTCGAATGAGAAGTGACAGTGTTCGCAACCCATATCGTTTTCCACGCATAGACTATGCTTGCAGGAATCGTCGATTTTGTGGCAAGCGTTCAGTAGATCCTGCTTGCTCCACCGTATGTGACCATCTGGAGGAGCAGGGGTTGTGGCCCTGGACCGCGTACGACCGCGGACGGGCGCAGACGGGCTTGCCTTAGGCGCTCCCGCTGCGCTCGTCCGCTGCGCTTGCGTGGGAAGCACATTTGAGGAGAGGAAGGGTGGGCGTGGCCTAACGGGTGGGCGTGGCCTCGCGCTCGCGATGGCGGCCGTGAAGTGCTCTGCAAGGAACAGCGCTAAAATCCGCTGTAAGTGCTTGCAGGAGATTACCAAAGCAGAGTGGGTTTCTCAGTGGGCACAAAGTTTACACAAATGTAAAATAAACATAAAATGAGCAGTTTTAAAATCACGAGTTACACCACCTCCGGCTTCCGCCTCAGAGGTCATCAATTTCACTAGACACGCTTGCGATCAGCGCTTTTAATAGGCTGGGAGAGTGGGCGTGGCCTAACGGGTGGGCGTGGCCTCGCGCTCGCGATGGCGGCCGTGAAGTGCTCTGCAAGGAACAGCGCTAAAATCCGCTGTAAGTGCTTGCAGGAGATTACCAAAGCAGAGTGGGTTTCTCAGTGGGCACAAAGTTTACACAAATGTAAAATAAACATAAAATGAGCAGTTTTAAAATCACGAGTTACACCACCTCCGGCTTCCGCCTCAGAGGTCATCAATAGGTTTTTTAAATGCTAATTCCTAACTATAACTGGTGTGAAACCTATGGTTTTTTTCAGTGAATATATATATATATATGTCACAGCAACAATCCTCCAAACGACCATTTTTGGAAATGAATGATACGGACCACCAGGAACCAGGCTGGAAGGTATTTTATTATTTCCCCGCTCTGCTGCGACGCGTTTCAAGCACAACCGTGTTCTTGCTAACGCAAAGTTTTAGCAGCAAGATTGTTTTTTTAAATTCTTACATGTTGCCCGCCCACAGTGAACGTGATCATGTGCTGTGTTTTTAAGCATGAACATAGAAAACATACTAGTGCTGTTTGCTTCTTGTTTTCTCAGTGCAGTAGAACATAATATGATTCTTCACTTGTCATACAATAATTTACATTTGTAAACATAGACTCTCGTAATCGGCTTAAATGCCTTGTTACTGCAACCCCAAAATTTCAAAATTTCAGAAAACATTGTGCAAAATTCTGCTATAAATAGACAATTACACAAATTTCCAAATTGAATAAACACTTTTTCTCTCCTCTTTAAAATTTGTACATGATTGCTAAATCCTAAAATGTATTTCTATATACATATAATTTATGTTATAAAACCATAAATATATAAAGTTCTAAAAATGATTTAAACAATTCTTCATAACTACTTGACTCTCCATATGAGTCTGTACATATTTTAAAAGTGCAACATATCCAACAAATCTGATCCCTCGGAGTTGCCACATAATCTATAGACCGAGAGTCTTTTATTGCTGCACTGTACATTGAAAAACGCACAAAAATTTCTATTAAAATTCATTTAGCGGTATAGGTGCATAATTATTCTATTTTCTGTTTAATCTTTCGATGTTGTTACTGTTATTGCTCTGTTGTAGATTTTATTGTACTGGAAATATCAAGATTTATCTTGCTCAGTCCTGGCACTAGTTTATTCTTAAACTGGAGTTCGATAAGCCGTGGTGCAGATCTTCTGTATTGGTTAACCCATTCGGGTTCTTACTGTCTAACTCTATGATTGTTTGAGTTTCCAATTTTCTTAACAGTTTTTCCCTGTCTCCCCCTCTTCGCAGTGGTGCTACTGCATTAATCACAAAATAAGACAGACAGTTTAAATCATTATTGTGCACTGTTCTAAAATGTCTTGCCACCGGGTAAGCAGTATCATTATTAATGATTGCCCTGAGATGCTGCAATATCCTGAGATGCACCTGCAGCTTCGTGCTACCCACGTAGCGAAACCCACAGGTGCATGCCAGAACATATACAGATTACTCAGTGCGGCATCCGTAACTACCTTTGATGGCTGCACTCCTGTCTGAAAATGGGGTAGTATAATGGGTCGTAGTTATACTAAATCTGCACGCTCTGCATGATGAACATTTGTAGAACCCCTTTCTCTGCATGAGCTTAACCCCGTCTGTCTTAATTTCTGGACTTGATCTAACTATTTGATTCCTCATAGATTTTGCTCGACTAAAAGTAATTGATGGTGACTCAGGAAATCTGCTATCAAGTACACCGTCAGTTAGAACAATTGGCCATTTCTTTTTGACGATGGCTTTTATTTTTCGTTCTTGCTTGCTGAATTTAGTTATCAGACGAGGGCTTTCATTAATGTTACCAACCTCTAGATCTTTTGGAGTCAATAATGAATCTCGTGAGCGTTTCTCGGTTTTGGCCCATACTCTTGAGAGAGTAATTTTAGAATATCCTCTATCACTGAGTCTATCCATCATTTCTTTTGCGCAACTATCATAATTTTCTCGGCTGCTACAAATTCGTTTCAATCTTAGTAGCTCACCTACAGGAATGCTTTCAATTAGGTGACGGGGGTGACTGCTACTGGCATGCAGCACACTATTGCCTGCAGTCTTCTTTCTGAATAAGGTTGTTTCTAAAATATTGTTAGTGACTGTTACGCGTACATAAAGGAACTCAACAGTGGATGCACTGATGTTTTATGTGAAATGTAAATTACATGAATTCACATTTAACATTTCAACAAATTCTTCTGCACTCTTTAGATTACCCTCCCAAATTTCAAAAACATCGTCAATGAAGCAAAGCCAATATTTCACTTTGTGTCTGTTGTGTGTGCCCTCTAGGACCTGTTTCTCCCACCAGCCTACGTGCAAGCACGCGTAGCTGGGGGAGAAACAAGAACCCATGGCTACTCCTCGCTCCTGTTTCCAATATTCTTTATTGAACAAAAAGTAGTTGTTATTTAAACACCACGCAGTCAATTCACTAATCATTTTGTTGTGACTGTAACACTCACACGGTCTAGTATCTAGAAAGTAATTAACTGCTCGTAAGCCTGCCTCATGTTCAATACTTGTGTACAGCGATTCAATGTCTAATGTAATTAGACACCAATCGCTGTTCCACTTGATTTTGCCAAGTTTGTTTAAATAATCACACGTGTCTCTCACATAGCTTTCGAGACCATTCACATGATCCTGGAGGTAAAAATCTTTATATTGGGATACATGTTCCGCCACACTATTAACTGCGGAAATTATTGGCCTGCCTGGCGTGGGTTGGACCATCTGATGCACTTTAGGTATTAAATATAGGATTGGAATAACGGGATGTTCTACATGTAAATACTTAAATTCAGTTAGAGATAACACACCATTTCTCTTGTATTCATGTAGTAATTTCTTTATTTCATCCTTTGCTTTTTTGTATTCCAGTCCATTTGATTTAGAAGAACACTGTGTGTCCCCCAATTGTCTCATAGCTTCTTTTATAGAATCAATCCTAGGCCATAAGACAATATTGCCTCCTTTATCCGATTTATTTATTATTATGTCCTGATTTTCAGATAACCTTTTCATCAGCTTGGCATATTGTTCATTATTGTAATTTTTCTTTGTATTGTGACAATGTTTTTGCACAGTCCGATTTAGTTTCTTCAGGTCTTCCACAATGCACTCATGAAAAATGTCTGTTGCGTTTTTAGGCATGTTGGGTATAAAGACACTCTTAGGTTTAAAGTGACTTTCTCCAGCTCCCCTTTGTTTGATTCCTATTGCTCTAAGGCACTCTTGTGTACTTGTTGATCCTCCCTCATGTAGATCAACTTGATCTAATCTTGATGCAGCCAATTCATGGAGGGTTAAAAGATATTCTGCATTCACTGCCTGTAACACGTGTTGGTGGGCCATTTGACTGAATAGTAGTGACTTGATTAGTATTGCCTCCTTCCTTGATGGTGAACAGCTTTTTAATTTTTAGTTTTCGAATAAAGCAGAAAACATCAGCTCTTGTATTGACATAATTAAAAGAGCTTTCTGGACAGAAATTAAGTCCTAGAGCGAGTAGTTGTTCTTCAGCAGTTGTTAACGTGGTTGCAGATAGATTTGTGATTTTCAAATCTATAGTTGTTTCTTTTTGAACCACTGCTTTTTCTTTGGCTGCTGTTTTTTGTCTTTTTCTTCTTGCTCTACGTCTGGCATTCCTCCTTTTCTTTGGACATTCTTCGTTCTTGGGCGCAATGTTTTTAGCCTGTCCTCGACTAAAAAATCGATCTCCTCACTCAAATTCAAAACTAGATTATTTCCCAAACTTGCCAGATTGCTGCTCTCCGTACTTGAGACGCTGGACACAGAGACAATATCGCCGTCCGTATCAATGTTTTGCTCTATTCCCGATGTACTGGGCAATGAGTTTGGATTTGTTTTTTTGTCATTAATCTTCAGTTTTTTTGCATGATCGAATTTTTTTAGAAAATGTATAAATTTGTCCCAGCTCATAATCTTTTAAATCACGTGCAAATTTATGCACCTTACGGATTTTGATTCTGTCTTCATGCTTTCTTAAGCGTTCACTTATATCTTTCTTAGTTTTTTCAATCAATTCCTTGCATTCGGCATTCTGGCCTGCTGCTTCTAATTCATCATTTATCCTTTTGATTTCCTCTAGTAGCACCACCCGATCTATTGCCGCATACTTGACTAACTAAATTCATTGAGGCTTCAAGGTTACTTTCGCCCCATTCACGAAGCATGGCCGGAGTTGGTGCTTCAAAGCTAGGAGCTAATAAAATCCGCAATCCTCGAGGCACTCGTCCTGCCTCCACATACTTAGTCAAAGATTTATGTTCCCACCACTAAGTGAGAGTGTTCTTGCTTTTCTTTTCCAGTGTTCGCAATAATTGTTTAACATCATGATGTTTTTCTGTATTTATATTTAATACTGCTGGTTCTTTTATTGTTGAAAACCCAGGCAGTGTGCCGAACAACTCCTCGGCTGCCTCCTCCCACTCTCTTTCTAAACTAGCCGCCATTAGCTTTCAGCAGCGCGGGGATCTTATACTTTGTTTCTTTTTCGGGATGGCGTCCGCCGTATCACCTGATCTCTTCCACCTTTCGTTCCTGTCCTCTCCCACCAGCACGCAGCTCTCACAATCAATCACCACAGGTCAGCAATGGCGACGGGTCCTCCGACTCGATCCTCGTTGCGTTCCTTGCGGCTTCAATGATTTTCAGTTCTTCCGCTGCAGTAGGGGGCTTTCTGAATAAATGTTTCTCCTCTAAACCACTCTGTCGTTGGTTGTAGTCAGAAGCCTCTTTCGGGAAAGGGAGCACCGCCACCGGAGACAACCTGCATCCGTGGATTACTTCACAGTAACAATCCTCCAAATGACCATTTTTGGAAATGAAGGAGACAGACCACCAGGAATCAGGTAGGAAGGTATTTTATTATTTCCCCGCTCTGCTGCGACGCATTTCGAGCACAACTGTGCTCTTGCTCACACAAAGTTTTAGCAGCAAGTTTTTTTTTTTTTATTCTTACATGTTGCCCGCCCACAATTTGCTATAAATACAATACGTAAACGTAGGCATCATTCTACTACTAATTACATTGATAAATAAATGTTTTGTGTCTCTATGGGGAAAAAATTAACCCCCAGATGCATCAAGCACCCACTCTGCAAATTCTAAATAGCGAAAAATACTGAATCGCTAACTAGAATTCGCAGAATGGGATGCATCATCAAAATCGCTAATAAAGTGCGAACCGCAATCGCCGTATGCAAATTCCCCAATATCGCAATTAAATCGCAGAATCGGCTGTTTTCCAACCCCACATTGCGATTTCGCGAATACCGAAATCGCAAATAGCGATCTTGAAGATTGCGAGATCGCAAAAACGGGAAGTCGTATTTTGAGCACAATGATGACATCACAACCAGGAAGTAGGCAGCTCAATGACTCATTTGGAACACAGAGCTGGATAGAGGAGGAGGCACAGCACCGAGCTCCAGGAGACACACCCTGCAGTCCCAAGACAGGACACACAATGAAACCGCAATGTCCCAGAATGCAGCAGGATCCAGTGAAACCGGCAGGAAAAGGAAAATCAAGTTCTCCGAACAAGAGCTGGAGTACTTGATTGAGGGAGGGACCACGACAAGCTTTTTGGAAAGCTTTCCAGGAAGGTGCAGAGGCTGACAAAAGGCGCATCTGGCTGCGCATCAGGCAAAGGTCAACGCCGTAGGAGTGACACGGCGGTCAATCGATGACATCAAGAACAGGTGGTACGACCTCAGAGGCTGTGCCAAGGAGCGCGTCGCGGAGAGGCTGGGGGAGAGAATGGCCACGGGAGGAGGAGACTCCACAGTACCCGCAAATACACCACTGGAGGATTTGGTTGAGGACACCATCAACCCTGCAGCCTGCGTGGGGTCACTCAGCTGGACACCTCCTGAGCCACAGATCAACCACAAGGTAAGAGCCATGCAACTGCGACCCCGTCCCCTAACAATGCCCATGCACCCAGAGCTAGCCATTTGGTGACCCCAGTAATGCAGTCCCTGCCCATCAGAAATGCCCAATTGCATTGTGGGACCGGTAGTGTGACAATGTGCCCTGATAGCCACACACAGCCAGAACAGTCAAGTGAAACATACCCCTAAAGCTAGTCAGGGAATGCAAGCCTGCATGCATGTTGCTACATCCCAGGTGCCAGAATCATATCAATAATCGTGCACTCATTCACATCACAGGTGCTGCAGATGCTGAGACCTCAGATAGCGAGGCACTCCATATCGCGGAGACTCCAGATGAGACAGGGGGAAGAGAGCCATCCTGGCCCAGCACCAGGACCGTCACATGCACCTGCACCAGTACCAGCACCATCCCAAACACACAGGGCCACCCCTGCAGCCACAGGAGGAGTTAAACCACCCCAGGCATCACGCGTGGCAGTGGATCAGACTCCACCACCACCCAGGAGGCAGACACGCCGCACAGCCACTGTGCTGTCCCAAGCAAGCGGCAGGTTGAGGCAGCAGCGCACCTTGGCCACACGACCAGACAGGGAGCAACAGGCCCAAAATCTAGGCCTGGGAATTGAAGGCCGGATGCTAGCTGTGCATGGCAAGCAGGCACAGCACATGGCAGCCATGCAGCTGCAGCTGTACAAAACTGCAACCAATATCAACCAGCTGACAGAAAGTGTGCAGGAGCTAACGGCTGCAGTGAAAGAAAACAACCAACTGATGGTGGCGCAGCAGGACATCACCCGCCGACGCCACCGCCAGCTGCTAACCCCGCTATCTGCATATACCCAGTCGAACCACCTGATTGGGAACGCAACATCACAACTGTCGCGCAGGTCATTGGCCATGCAGCTGCATATGGTGCAATGCTGCCAAGACGTAGCAAGCGCCTTGGAGCAGGTTACCACTGCAATTGAAAATCAACAGGTGTGCGGCCATGGCCATGCAAGGGGGGGTGATGATGCCAGTGAGGGCACATCGAGCCTGAGCAGCCTGTCTTTGCCATGCTACCAGAAAGGCGCCGCAGTGCCAGGCCCAGTGCTGCATCACGGCCGGACACTCCCAACGTGGAGTTGGAGAGGCGACAGGCTGCGTCTGGCAGGAGGCGCCAGTGACTGACTGAACATTACCAGCAGTGCCATGGTGATGTAACCACGCACGCCTGCTCTGAATACAAGAGCCTGAATAACGCAATACATTTGTAATATTTTTTGATAATTTAAAGCACAACTAGAGCTTGTTGAACATAAAAATAAGAATTTATTTTGAACACAAATCTTCCTCATGTCATTAATTCATGTGGCATGCATGAGTGCAGTGTTGTGTGGGGGGTATGGGTGCACTAGAAATAGTTCAGTGTGATGTTGTTGCAGCACCTGTGTCCTTCGGCAGTATTCTCCTTGCGTGCATGATGGACATGTGCAGGTGGCAGGTTGTCCCCCTTTGACTCACTACCAGACACCTCCACAGGTATCGTCCACTTGGTGGCAATATTGTGGAGTATGGCACACACGGCCACGATGCGGCAGCAGACCTCAGGCTGATATTGGAAGGCCCTGCCAGTCTTGTGGAGGATGCAGAATCGACTCTTTAACATGCCAAATGTCCGCTCAATGACATTTCTTGTGTGTATGTGCGCAGCATTGTAACGCCGTTCCTGTGGTGTAGCAGGATTGAGGTATGGGGTGAGGAGGTACTCACGGAGACCGTAGCTGCTGTCACCTGAAGGATAGGAGCAGAGGGTCAGGCCTGTTATGCGCAGCTACATGGACCTGACATACTGTATGTGGGCATGTGTACTTACCTAGGAGATGTCCTTCGCCAAAGTCACCCCTGGCCAAGCAGGTGTGTATGCCGCTGTGCGGAAGATAAACGAATCATGGGTGCTCCCTGGGTATTGTGCCACAATGTCTGTAATGATGGTCTTCGCATTGCAGACCATCTGAATGTTGAGGGAGTGGTTTGACTTTCGGTTCCGGTACATGTATTCGGTCTCAGCAGGTGGACAGATGTGAATGTGAGTGCAGCCAATTACATGGGGGAATTAAGCGGTTTGACAGAAGTTCAGTTTAGTTTGCGTTAAGTCCTGTTGGGTTGCTGGGAAGGTGATGTAGTGATGTATCCGGCTCAGCATGGCGTCCAGGAAACTCTGTAGGCAGCGCGACAGGGTACTCTGTGATATGCCCCCTGCAACTGCGACTATCCCCTGGAAGCTGCCGGAGGCAGGAGGTGCAGGCAGCACAGGACCTGGACATGGGTGGGCACGGCATTGGTCCTCCGTGTTGGGTGCTGCACCAGGGGGTCAAGGTATCTGATGAGCTTCTTTATCATAGCCCCATTGAACCTGTATTTGGAGTAGATATCCTCTTCAGTCTGGCCCAGGAGTGTAATCCGCAGCCGGAAGATGCGCTCCTGGATCCTGCGTCGGTTCTGAGCTGCAGCCTGGAGCCTCAGCTGCCTTGCCACGATGTAGAGACCTGGCATTGTGACTTTTCTCATGCTCCTACTGAGTCTCCTTAAGTTTGTTTGGTTAAGCCTACACTTGTGTCTTTTTTTTTTGCAATTGGACTTCATGATTACCACCTGGTTTTGCATCTCCTTAAATTGCGACTCCTTTTTTGCGAATGTGGGTATTTTTGCAAATTGCGATTTTTGATGAATTTGATTTTTGTGATTTGATTTGCGAATTGGCAATATATTTGCGAGTTCGCAATATATTTGCGAGTTCGCAATATATTTGCGAGTTCGCAGTATATTTGCGATTTCGAAAAAAAATTCTGTCTGTTAAGAAATCGCAATTGGGTTGACTAATGGATTTGCGAATATTTGTTTTGCGAATTCGCTATTTACTGAATTTGTAGCTAATGAATTGGGGGAGCGGAAATCGCAATCGCAAACGCTGATTCGCAGCTATTACGATCGCTATTTCGCTTAATGAATCTATGCCTAAATCCCTTATAAATTCATGTCATATGTGTCAAACCTCACTGTTTCTACATCAATTCATCATCTGTTTGCTTTAATGCATTATATACAATAAATTGTATTTTATATCCCAAATGATACTGAGCAAACATAGTATTTATTGTTAAGTATGGATAATGAAAAAACTGATTTGAACCTTATTCACTCGTTCAATTCTTCTTCTGCTTTAAAAATATGTACAATACAAGTTGAGCTTTGCAGAAAATATTTTTGATTGATTTTCTGTTTTCTACAATCACGTTGCCCTAGAAATAAGTTATAAAGTGCTTAGTGCTTCAAAAGTGCTTTAGTGTATTAAAGTACTTTAGAAATGGAAGCCAGCTAGCAGTATATATCAATAATCCTATTCAAAGTAGTTTAGCATGATTTTGCATTTTCCTCCACATCAGTTTCATAACAGATTGTTATAAACAAACTATGACCTGTGCAAAACAGCAGAAAGTGCTTTTGCTTCATAAAGTGACATGTGCATAGTCATTTACATACATTTATAAATATATAAAGATATAAAAATACATAGTTGCCACTGTAAGCATTTTTTGATCTGGTACCCTTACACCTTTTTCCCCATTATAGCAGTAATAGATATTGTGACACTCCATTGAGTTTAAATTGATTCATATCATAAAATGGCCTCACTAGCAATAGTTTAAGAAAGCTTTTATTCTTTCCCCAATCCTGGTGATACCCATGCTTTCACAGAAAATTGTGCAGTCCATTTGGTATCTTGGAATTCAGTTCTAGTGTGAATTTAGACTCAACCTGCCTCAACATTTTTTTCCTATTTCCCCCTCTTCTCAAAACCGCTACTGCACCTATCATAAAATATTTTAGGTCATTAAGGTTGTTTTTGTGTACCCGTTTGGAATGACGTGCTACTGTGTACGTGGGGTCAGAGTTGACTATGGCCCTAAAATAATGTAAAATCTTGGTCTGTACCTGTAACTTCGTGCTGCCCACATAGCATAGGCCACACGAGCATTCAAGGACATACACATCATACTCTGTCCTACACGTAAAATGCCCCTTGATATCAATGGACTTTTCGCGAAATGCCGACTTATAGTTGTATCAAATTTGCAAGCTCGGCATGACTACATGTGAAAAATCTCTGTTTTGGCGATTGCCATATGTAATTTCCTATTTCTTCAGGGCTGCTGTTAACTAACAGGTTCCTCATAGACGGAGCATGTCTAAAAGTAAAAGTGAGGTTTTTGGGGGGGACTTGACCCAATGTTATATCTGTTAAAACCAAGGGCCATTGCTTATTTACAATAGACCTGATTTGTCTCTCTTGTTGGCTAAAAGTAGTGATGAGTCTGATGTTATTAATCTCATCATCATTAGGGGGTTCTTCTTTTCCACTTGGTGAGTAATCTCTGGGGTCTGAGATAATACAGAATCTCTAGATCTCTCATTGGCTTTTATCCTTGCTTGATTAATAATATCTGGATCATATCCTAGTGCTAAAAATCTTTTGGTTGCTTCTTTCTGACATTCCACTAGATCATCTTCTGAGCTGCAGATTTTACGTAGTCTAAGAAACACGCCCATACAGGATGCTTTTTATTATATATATATATATATATATATATATATATATATATATATATATATATATATATATATATATATATATGTATATATATATATATATATATATATATATATATATATATATATATATATATATATATATATATATATATATATTCATATATATACATATATATATTCACTGAAAAAAACATGGGTTATAGACTAGATATAGTTAGGAATTAGCATTTACAAAACCTTATTTTACTCACACAAAACCATTGAAATTCCATATATAGTTAGTTGCACTAACTTTATATCGCGCACCCGCAATCCACTGCTGATGATGTCACATAGTTAAAATATGTCTTACATATTGAACAATGAGTGGATGTATAAGTGTCTGGATGAAGGATTTAGTAGGTGCATGACTGACTGTATGAGAGAGTGATTAAATGTGTCTCACTGAGTGCATGGGTTAGTGACTAAACTGTCTTAATTTGTGCATTATTATATCTGTTGTTCTGTAAACTGCTGCATGTGTTGATCAGCAGCTATATGATTAACTATATGGGTTATTGATTGGTTGCCCAAGTATTTGTATGGGAGAGTGAGTGTGTGTGTGGGTGGCTGGGAGGTGTGTGACTCTGTGCATAGATGTGTGAACAGTTGATTCACTAGATGTATGGGTTCAAAAGTGCATGTGGAAACAGCTGCATGGGCGGTTGACTGTGTGCATGAGTGTATTGGTGAGTGAATGGATATCTCAGTGCAACATGTCAAAGTAAGTACATATGTAAAACACAGTACATGTGAGAGTTGACATATATAACCGTGCATAAGAGCCAGTGAATGTGTGAGTGGCTGTATGGATCATTGTGAACTTGTATCAGGGATCGTTTAGGAGATTAAATATGTGTTAGAATATGTTTGAATTAGTAAGGTGTGTATAACTGTATAGTTGAGGAAATGGATGTGTGATTGATTCTTTGCATGACTGACTAGATGTATGAGTAACTCCATGGATGAGTGACAATCTGTGAGTGTCTTTTTACACTGATTGTATCTAAGGTTATATTAGAGTCTGAAGAGGTTCATTCTATTATCACATGAATGATATTATCAGTGATGTTGTCAGTGATGTCATTTGAGTTGTCATCAGTGATGTCATCAGTGATGTCACTGACCATGTCATGAATGATGTAATATGTGACATCATCAGCAGTGGATTGCGGGTGCGCGATATATAGTTAGTGCAACTAACTATATATGGAATTTCAATGGTTTTGTGTGAGTAAAATAAGGTTTTGTAAATGCTAATTCCTAACTATATATGGTCTATAACCCATAGTTTTTTCAGTGAATTTTCAAGGTTTTGTAAATGCTAATTTCTAACTATATATGGTCTATAACCTATAGTTTTTTCAGTGAATTTCAATGTTTTTTTAATAGCATATATCAAAAGCTTTAAAATGTCAAGTACGTGGTAGGTAAAAACATTTTTGTGTCTATGCACGCTGATGTGCTTTGAACGCTGCCCCCCCCTCTTTTCTTTTAGGAGTATTCTCTCTTTGCAGATAGTGAAGGGTAGGTAACGCAGGCCTTTGCAACTGTTGTAATCCGTCGTGCCTGCTTCCCTCTCCATTTGATTTATTGTTATCCAAGCATTTACTGTTTTAGAATTGGTTCTCTTTGGTTCATTCTCTATTTACAAACAAGCACAGAGTCGCAATACTCTGTTTAGTCTTTGCAGATAGTGAAAAATCGTTAGAAACAACAAAAGGAATCAAGCAAAATCGGTAGGCCACTAATGGGATCTCTTTTTGACCTCGCTAAAATAGAAACATTAGGAACAACCCCTCATGAGAAATATGAAACTAGTGAGAGGAACTGAGCTCGACGCCATGATGGCTGCAAGACAGCTCGGCTCCGCCGCCCACCCCGCCCAAAACAACGACAAACACTATGCAAATATTATAAATATATACAACACACCACCAAAGTAACAGGGTAAAACGTTTTATTAAATAACTATTTACATGGCAGCCTGCTGCAACATCGATCCAAATGCATGCCGCCGTTCCCGGGATTTCTTCCTGACTACTCTGCGGCCTACGAGATGGAGAGGCCGGGGCGTTGACTAAGCAGGGCCTCCGGCCGCAACCACAGCGCCAACGATCGCTGCTAACAGCCACTGATCTGAATATCCGCTGCCTGCGATGCTTCCCTGAGCCGCTTGACGGAGGCCCCCGAGGGGTGGTGTGGTGGCGCGGACTCGGAGGGGGCGCTTGACTCCTGCCCCCTCCCCAAGTCTTGTTGCCCTGGTGTGGCCTGAGATCGCCCCCGACATAGGCGGTCGGCTCCCGGGGTCCGGCGGAACTTTTTGCCTTTTGGTGACTCTTCCATTCTTGACCTTGTCCCACATTCCGTTTGACCTGAAGATACGTCCTGCGGCCTGGTCCCTGAATGTGTGCAAGGGGACGGTATTGATTGGATCAAGATGGCGGCTTCACACAAAGCTGACTCAAGTGTTGCTGCTGATGCTATGCAAACAAAAACTGGTTTTCAGTTTGTACATTCTTCAGGATTTTTCCATCCAAGGCTGGTTGAGAGTTTGTAGAACGATGGCTTCAGATTTTCAACATACTACTCTTCAACATTCTTCATAAATGTAACAATGTGAGACTCACTAGGAGAACGGGCGTTTATCTTTCCTTTCAAAATGCTGCCAACAATATTTTCTGAATGGAAGACACCATCTTGTAGCATAAAAGGCTGCGTCAAGGGTGGTATTGCCCAGAATGTCTTGTTTTCTAGTGCTCATAATGACAAAGCCAGAACTGCCGAAAAGGATTCTGGTCCTGCCGCTACTTACTGGAGACATTGAACTATACTCTGGACCTGCCTGGCCTCGACCAAAATGGCGCCAGTATGGGAGCGACTTGCAACTCCTTATGACGTTCTAGTTACTTAGCCTTGACGTTATGGTAGATGTATGCGGTCTTTGTGCACATGGCGGGCGGGGAAGGGTACTGACTGGGAATACGGACAACCCTATTGATGTCGATTTTTCATTATTAATTATTGTATTAATAAAGCTTCGAAGTAATGTTACCCATGATACTCGCCCATGGTGTGCATATAGACGATTTTATTGTAACTGATCCTGTTATACTTTCAATTAAAAAATCAACCTTCACTGATCCTACAACCGTTTTTTTTTAGTTTTTTCAATTAAATGGCTCGCTTGTTACATACTCCTATACCCCTGGCTTTTGAAAGACACCATCTTGTACAATAAAGGGCTGCGTCAAGGGTGGTATTGCCCAGAATGTCTTGTTTTCTAGTGCTCGTAATGACGAAGCCAGAACTGCCGAAAAGGTTTCTGGTCCTGCCGCTACTTACTGGAGACATTGAACTATACTCTGAACCTGCCTGGCCTCGACCAAAATGGCGCCAGTATGGGAGCGACTTGCTACTCCTTATGACGTTCTAGTTACTTAGCCTTGACGTTATGGGGGATGTATGCGGTCTTTGTGCACATGGCGGGCGGGGAAGGGTACTGACTGGGAATACAGACAACCCTATTGATGTCGATTTTTCATTATTGATTATTGTATTAATAAAGCTTCGAAGTAATGTTACCCATGATACTCGCCCATGGTGTGCGTATGAAGGATTTTATTGTAACTGATCCTGTTATACTTTCAATTAAAAAATCAACCTTCACTGATCCTACAACTGTTTGTCACGTTTAGTTTTTTCAATTAAATGGCTCGCTTTTACATACTCCTATACCCCTGGCTTTTGAAAGACACCATCTTGTACAATAAAGGGTTGCGTCAAGGGTGATACTGCCCAGAATGTCTTGTTTTCTAGTGCTCGTAATGACAAAGCCAGAACTGCCGAAAGGGATTCTGGTCCTGCCGCTTCTTATTGGAGACATTGAACTATACTCTGAACCTGCCTGACCTCGACCAAAATGGCGCCAGTATGGGAGCGACTTGCAACTCCTTATGACGTTCTAGTTACTTAGCCTTGACGTTATGGGGGATGTATGCGGTCTTTGTGCACATGGCGGGCGGGGAAGGGTACTGACTGGGAATACGGACAACACTATTGATAACGCAAAAAAAAGATTATTATTTTTTTTTTTTTGCCCCGAGGGGCCCTTTTAAAGCCTCCACATCAAACCTAGGGGGACAGGGAGGATCTACTATGCCCCCTTATGGTCATTTCCCCCTTCGTTTTGGCCTCCTGTTGTCTCTCGATCCTACCGAGAGACAAGATGGTGGCCGCTCCGGACTGTTTAGAATGTTGACAGACACCGAAGAGCCAATCAGCTTCACTTCGCAAAGTTCCGTTACGCGAAAAGTACGCGAACCGGAGCGCTACCCGGGATGCTGTTACAGATATATATATTTTTTGGAACGTTAATTTATCAAAATCCACTGGAGCACATATATTGAGACCTAGCAAAGGCACATCGGGCTAACAGTCCCTACAATTTTGCCAAGTTTCGTGCAAATCCATTCAGCCGTTCGAGCTAAAAGTGAGGCCAACCACCCTATGGAAATTAACATGGGAAAAATGTGTTTTGGGACCCCCCTTTTTTCTCGGCCCCCCCTTGACGAACACCCCCCAAATTTTCAGGAGCTGCTCAGAAACAAAATGTGCCATTTTCCTGACAATTTCAGCCAATTCCGTCCACAAACGCCAAAGTTATTAGACATAGAATTTTCAAAAATCCCATAGAGAAAAAATCCTAACTATATATACCTACTGGCGACCGCCAGTAGGTAATATCTTGACATCTGAAAAAATGGGTATGGAGATAGCAGAGTTTACAGCTGGGGATTTCCCGACCCTTTTGAATCTTCATGATTTAAATGAAGCTTGAGATTCACAGCCTTCAGGTCCAGATGCAAACTTGAACACACAAAACAGACTAAGGAAAATAATAAGTTACAAAAGGTGCGGGGATAACTCCCTTTAAAAGCAAATCAAGTTTGTCCCCCTCATGACTAAGGATGCAGTGGATACATTTCATGATTGTGTAACTAATGAAATCAAACAACTTCATAGATCCACCACTTGCAAGAACAATAAAAAGAAAAAATATAATCGCCAGGAATTTGCATATACCACCCTTATGAAAAAACTAAGTAACAACACTGAAATCGTTATCAAAACATCTGATAAGGGTGGTAATGTCGTCATATGGCCCAAAAAGGATTACACCAAAGAAGCCTATAGACAATTAAATGATGCTAACTGCTATGAAAGGACCAATCACAAGGAATATACTAAAGCTAAGGAGACACTCTCCAAGTTATTACACAAATGGCGCAGAGAAGGCTTAATTTCCATGGAAGAATTTAAGTTTATGAATAACGAGTTCCCTGTCCTTCCTGTGTTTTACCTAATCCCCAAGATTCATAAGTGCACTATTCCAACACCGGGAAGACCGATCATTTCGGTGATCAATAGTGCAAGTGAACATGTTGGTGAATACATTGACTTTATTTTGCAAGATATGGTTAAGACTTGCCTAGTTTTGTCCAGGACACTAGTGATATTTTGAAAAAGATTGGGATGTCGAATGGAATAGCGATATGTTGTTGATAACTTTGGACGTGGAGTCCCTTTATACTAGTATAGCACACTCATGCGGTTTGCAAGCAGTTAGTCACTTCCTTGGGAAACGGTCTGTGGATTTTTATGAACACAACAAAGTAATCATTCGTCTAATTGAATGGTGTTTATTTAACAACTTTTTTCTTTTTAGTAAAGATGTATGGAGGCAATTAAGAGGTGTTGCGATGGAATCCTGTTTCTCCCCCAGCTACGCGTGTTTACACGTAGGCTGGTGGGAGGAACAGGTCCTTAACATCGAACATCAGGCTTGGGTCAATGAAAAGGTTGTCAAATATTTACGTTATATTGATGACGTTTTTATTCTTTGGCAAGGGGATGAGGAAGAGGCATTGGCTTTTGTAAATAAGATTAACAATAATTCCCTCAACCTCAACTTCACTTCACACATAAACAAGAATGAGATAGATTTTCTAGATGTGAAAGTGTTTGTCAAGGACGGCATGCTGGAAACCACACTTTTCAGGAAACCAACAGCCGGAAACACAACATTACACACCTCTAGCCTTCACCCTAAACATACCATTAGCAGTATTCCCTACGGTGAGGTTTTACGCCTTAAACGTATTTGCAGTTCTAATGATGAATTTGAGAAATGTGTTAATAACATGAAGGTTAGACTCAGAGTTCGTGGCTATTCCGATGCATTGTTAAATCAAGCATTGGTTGGAGCTAATACACGTCCGAGAGACAGCCTTTTTGTATTGAACCCTTCTGGGACTACGCAGAAGGTACCCAATGAGAAACCAGATACAAAAAAGACAGAATGCTCTAGATTGATCACGGCTTATAGCAATGCAGAGAGCAAAATCAGAACTATTGTTAGAAAGAATTGGCCTATTTTGTTAACGGACACGATACTAGGTCCCCAACTTCCTATCATGCCGCTGGTCACTTTTCAAAGGGCTAAAAAAATGGGAACAGTCTTAGACAAAAGTAGCCCAGAGACTAGACACAAGAGTATGTGGCTACAACCGGCACCAGGATTTCGGAAATGCTCCTCTTTCAGGGCGTGCAAATTCGGAATCAACAAAACCCGCTATCAAACTCCTTTTTGCTCTAAAGATATTCCGATTGCAGGTAGTTATAACTGCAAAACTGAATTTGCAGTGTACGTTCTGACGTGCACCTGTGGCCTTAATTATATAGCCAGTACAAAATTACAGGTGCACGTCAGGATTTTGCAGCACTTGAGAGCAATCCTGCATAGTGACCTGGCATATCCTGTTGCACTTCATTTGAAAAAGAAACATAATAATGACGTTGCTTGTTTAACCTTGTATGTGGTTGGGTCCATTAACAAACCACGCAGGGGAGGTATTAGGGAGCAAAAACTAGGTCAACTTGAGACAACCATGATCTTGGAATTTGACAGTAAATGGCCGAATGGCCTCAATAATACTGAGGACATGCACAATTTCTTGTGAGAATAGTCCAAGGTCTACCTTAGCAGTTTTCTGTCCTATATGCATTAGGTATATTGGGCTATAAAAGCTGGTGCCCTTTCTTCGGTTGGGTAGAGCTTTCTTTATGAACTATATGGGTGTCTCTTAAATAATAGGTAGTCAGGGTCCCTGTTACTTGTTAACATTACACAAGACTCTGATAGGGGTGCATTCACAACGATTATTGTCTCCATCATATATTGAGATGGATTGATCGAGTAGTCAGGTTCCCTGTTACCCGACATTAACATTTTTGCTGATTCAGTCTCTTGTAAATATTATGAAATTATGGTTCTCTTTTTTCCTTCACATTTGAGGTGCTCACCAGTTTTTTGATATGATGAATTACTGTTTTTAATATAAATGTGTTATTTATGTGTTTTTAGCAATGAATTTAGGCCATGACCAATTTTTATTGTTATAACATATTTTTACGTATTTATACAGTTGTATTTATCATACACTCTTGCACTTTATGTATATATTATCTGCACTGTTTTGCACAGTTTCTAGCACATTTTTGCAGAGGTGTTTTAGATATTTTCACATAAATGTATGTATTGTGTTGATACTAGTTCCTCCCTGGTTTCACAATAAGCTCCAAGTTGAGGGATTTCTATATATATTGAGATGCCTTTTTGGTCAAGGATTTATCCTGGCAAATTACATTCTAAGCTTTTTTGTGATGTACGCTGAATTGTATTACATCGTTAAGAGTACAGTCACCTGTCATCGAATATAAGCATTGATGCTAATATATGAATATTCATGGTGAATGTGTATCTCTTGATAGAGGGGGCTGCATGTCTAGTGGATTGCGCAATGTAAATAGCGGTTATTATAGAGGCAATGTTCTTGTTTTTATACTTGCAAAGGGATATTTGTTTTTTGCAAATAACCAGCATTTTTACGAATATTTGCGCAAAATCCATTGGGAATAGTACCTCTTCCATATCCTTGGTCATGTGACCTGTAAGTTGATGTAAGGGAGGCAGGTACTTGTATTCACTGCATAAAAATGACAAAAAATGTAACCGCTCTGCATGTGATCAAGGGCTCTCGTAGCCCGAAACGCGTCATGGCTGTTTTCTTGTGCCAATAAATTATCCTATGGCCAGGGAGTGTCTCTGTGAGTGTATGTATATATATATATCATGTGAACAAGGCTTGTGGGAGCCGAAACGTCATGGGCTGTTTTTCTGCACTAAATAAATAAGAATAAGAAACCTTATTGGTCCGTATCCGAGTGGTGCTTTGCCTGGCTGGTTGCTGCTTCCAAGACAGGCGGGACGGCGGAATACACGATATATATATATATATATATATATATATATATATATATATATATATATATATATATATATATATATATATATATATATATATATATATATATATATATATATATATATATATATCCAGCAAGTGCAACCTCCCAGGCTCCGACCGCAGCGACCCAGGAAATCACGCAGATCCAATAACTTACTTCAGGCACAAGTTTTATTCAGAGCTGAACCAAACAATCTGACGCGTTTCGGGCATCCGCCCTTGCTCATATATATATATATATATATATATATATATATATATATATATATATATATATATATATATATATATATATATATATATATATATATATATATATATATATATATATATATATATATAAATAAATATATATATCGGCCACTGGACTGTCATGAGTAAACTTCTTTGAACTACCTCAAGTGTGCGCCACACTGTTTTGTGCAGAGTGTCTGGAGGAATATATATATATATATATATATATATATATATATATATTGCCACCTCTTCCCCCCAGCATGCAGAGGGATTGAACACACTCGAGACTCCAGGTGAGTGTTCCTTTTATTCAGGCGTTTTGCATGACGCGTTTCGTTTTGTAAAAAACTTCCTCAGATGCCGCCCAGGAAAAATGCAAGTGCCTTTGCTGCCCTCTTAAGCACAGGATGTCTTGCTCCGATTGGTTAGGCATCCCAGGTGTGTGAGTATGCGGAGAAGCACAAACCCAGGACTGGATTCACGCAGAGCAGACACCCAGCGTCAGTACTAACCCCAGTGGGCGGTGTCTGCTCCTTTCTCCCAAATACACACCAAGTTTTCACACAGTGGCGGTGTTACACTTCTCCTCAGTCTCTCACCCCGCCGCTTTTCTTCCTGATAGGAGCTTGCGCTAGGCACCTTAGTAGGCAGCGTAGTCCTTCACGAGTTCGTGGTCCACCATTGGTGGCGAGCTGGTCCCAGGGTGCGGCGTGTCCAGGCGCTACCACAGAACATGTAGTTTGAACAAAAGTTGCCACCAGATTCGCCGGACTCTAAAGGGGTTGGTGTTCTTTGGGACGCTCGTGGCTGCATCCCCAAACATTGCCACCTCTTCCCCCCAGCATGCAGAGGGATTGAACACACTCGAGACTCCAGGTGAGTGTACAGTTCCTTTTATTCAGGCGTTTTGCATGACGCGTTTCGTTTTGTAAAAAACTTCCTCAGATGCCGCCCAGGAAAAATGCAAGTGCTTGTGCCGCCCTCTTAACAACAGGATGTCTTGCTCCGATTGGTTAGGCATCCCAGGTGTGTGAGTATGCGGAGAAGCACAAACCCAGGACTGGATTCACGCAGAGCAGACACCCAGCGTCAGTACTAATCCCAGTGGGCGGTGTCTGCTCCTTTCTCCCAAATACACACCAAGTTTTCACACAGTGGCGGTGTTACACTTCTCCTCAGTCTCTCACCCCGCCGCTTTTCTTCCTGATAGGAGCTCGCGCTAGGCGCCTTAGTAAATAACAGAAGGGGTTGCCAGTGCTGATAATATTCACTTTGGGCTCGGATTAATCCTCCACAAACAGAAAATTGGATTCCAGAAAGGGAGCTGCTGTTTAGTAGCAATTTTATTTGTAGAAAATCAACAATATATTATAAAATTCATTTTTACATTAAGGAAGAAAACATTGGGAGAAAATCAAGGTGAAAACGGACACATAAGAATACATTCAATTGAAGCAATCCACCATTCGAAACTGCAATCATGTCACATTCGCAACACGTTTAACACATTCAGACTTAACTCAAGCATACCACATAATACTGTTCTAAAGGAAAAGGGTGTAAAACTGGGTCTGCCTTAATTAATCAAAAGGTTCAGAATCATTATTTGGAAAATAGTACAAAACCAAGAATTTATACAATTTTAAACATTCATTACAAATAAAAGTGCATAGGTAATGTACAAAGGATAGTCAAGAGTCTGCAGATGAACGTGACTCTTATACACATGGGCAGACCAGTTGAATAATAGGCCTACGCATTTCGAATCCCCTTTGATTCTTCGGAGATTCTCATCAGGGCCTCAAGCAACTGAAGAAAGGAGAGAAGACATACAAAAGTTTTTTTAAAAATGGAGAACAAAGAATAGTGACATGTGAGAGAAGCACAAATGCAAATAAGGCATGCACTGTTATGAATAACAATGGCTAAAGCAGGAGATAACTACATAACAGGAGTCTCAAAACTCAGTGAATACCCAGCAGGGGACAAACCTAGGTAAGGGAACATACTAATGGAGCAACATTCCTTGGGAAGACTGTAAAATGGTGAACCGGTCTCAGGATGGCACACGAATTACTGCATAGAACTAGAATTTTCGCTGCACCAAAGTAAATGAGAGGGGGATTTACTTACCACCAAGATGGATAATGGAAAAGCCTGTGGTGGTCCAGAATAGGGAGGCTTCTCTAAGGGACCAAGCCTGTGAATAGACATCAACGTCTATAAGGTCAGTAGGAAAAAGTAAAAGTAATTACAAAAAAGGGGGGGTAGAGCCCTATAGAAATGCCTTGCCGCTCTGTGAAAGTCACAACACGCAGGCGGCAAAAGGGAAATCCAATGGTGGAATCTGGGAGGAAACGGAGAGCCTATTAGAGAACCTAACACAAACAATGTGCGGGCTAATAGAGCTTAGATGGGCAGTGTCAGTTACCTGAAAGTGGAGAATGCCACAGCCTGGGGAGCCAAGACGATCGAGGGCTTTACATGACGGCGTATCTTAGTTTGTTCACAACAAAATTTCTGAGTCCTGTGGGGAAGTATTGAGCAAGAAAAGGAAAATTGAAGTTAATCAAAATGACGATGATATGTAGACTGCTGGGCAACTCAAAAGTGTGAGTTAACCTCACCTATGTGAAGTGGTCGGGTCACAGAGCTTCAGCCGATAAAGTTCAGGCGGCTCTAAGAGGTGGCAGCGTCAGCACAAGCAGGCGCGAATCGTGTGTGCTGAAAAAGGAGAACACCGGCACAAAAATGAAGGAGAGTTAAGGGAGCAGTCTAGGAAAAGCTCTGTCAGGCGCGGTCAGGGGACTATGCAGCGCAACGGAGTCGGGACTGGCTCTTACCGAGTTCGAGGATTCCGAAGGTTTCTTCCAAACGCTGAAGCCGGGCGGCGTCGAGATGGACACTAGTCTCTCGCGCAGGCGCGTTACCCTGCCAAACGGGACTTTTCATTTTATAGTAGAAGACGCGCTACGTCATCTGTAAGGGGGCAGTTCTACAAACATAGATTGACTCGGGCAAGAAAGGAGGACATCAAAAATAGAATGTGTAATAAGCCATGTTTATAAATCAAAAGGAAAAGAATAATATCAAAGGCAAATGGAGGCTCACTGGAACATATATATAGCATAGGGGGTAGCAAGTGCTAGAAGGAGAATTAGCCTATGTGTACAGTAAACAGGGCATTACTAGAAGAGTTCATAATTTGAATATTTCAGAGAGTTCATTAAGACCTGACACAGCCGTGTCGAATTTGACAATTAACATTGCTTCCCTTTCAGAAAATAGAAGGCTCAAATCGCCTCCTCGGGGGTCCTTTTCTATCCTGGAAATGACCGTCCATTTGAACTCATTGAGTCCATGTTGCATTCTGTTCCAATGATTAACCAGCGGTGCGTTTTCAACGTTTCTCTTCAGTCTCGACTTGTGTTGGGTTATGCGTTGTCGCACTTCTTGTTCTGTTTTGCCGATGTAAAGGCAATCACATGGGCACTTTATGCCATAAACTACGAATTTAGATTTACAGTTACTAAACACCTCATGCTTCCAAGATATGCCCTTATGTTGGAAAACAGAGCCCTGTATGGTGGTTTCGCAGCAGAGGCAAGTCCCACACTTATGATGACCTAGTATAGGTTCCAGACCCATCATTTGGAGGAGAGATGGTTGGATTTGAGTTGGCATGGAGGCTCTTACCAGATGGTTTGCGACACTGTTCTCTCGTTTGAATGCGAACAGAGGAGGGTCTTTCAGGCTTTCATCTAGATTTTTCACCAGATGCCAGTTTTGCCCAATGATGCGTTTCAACTGATTTGCATTTGGGCAAAAGGTGGTGACACAGACCTGGCGTTTCTGTTCTGGTTTCTTTTTTCGTTCCAGTAGTGTTTCACGGGGGGTCCACCTGGCTCTTCTCATACAATCCTTCACCAGTTTTTTGGGGTACCCTCTGTCGCAGAGTTTGGAACAAGTTTTTCCGCATGGTGGGAGAAGTCATCATCATATGTGCAGTTTCTGCGCACGCGCAGAAACTGCCCATAGGGCAGATTTTCCCTTAAGCTTCTCGGGTGGTTGCTTTGAAAAAGTAACGCCTTATTGCGATCTGTAGGTTTTATAAACAGGGTCGTAGCCAACTTGCCAGCTCTGGGGAACACTTCCCCATCCAAAAAAGCGATTTTAGTTTCAGAGTGGGAAAGACTGAATTGAATGTCCGATGTTCTATTATTGAGCCATTGATGGAACTGGGTCAGATTGTTGATTCCTCCAGTCCATACCCTAAAGACATCGTCGATAAAACGATACCATTTGCCAATGTATGCTCCATAAGGATTATTGTTATGTATGTACATGTCCTCGTACATCGACATAAACAACACTGCCAACTCAGGGGCAAAAGGGCACCCCATTGCCACCCCCTTTACTTGGTAGTAGAATTCTTTGTTAAAACAAAAATAGTTCTTCTTCAAGGCAAATGAAGCCAAGTCTACCAAGAATTTAGTGGGGCCTTGCATAGGTCTGGGACGTGAATCTAAAAAGAAGGAGAGGACTGCCACTGCCTCATCGTGGGGGATTTGCGTATATAATGATGTCACGTCAAGGGTGACTAGCAAATCCATCCCTTCACGGAAGGTTACAGTTTCCAACTTGTTTATGAAGTCAGTTGTATCCTGTAAGTATGATACAACTTGGTTCATAAATTGTTTAAGGAAACAATCAACGTACTTGGCAATGGGTTCCACGAGGGAACCACATCCTGCCACGATGGGTCTCCCTGGAGGTTTACTTTGATTTTTATGTACTTTGGGTAGTACATAAAACAAGGGTACCTTAGGATGTTTAATTTGTAGGTACTCACATTCTTTCTTGCCAACAAAGCCTTGATCAAAGCCATCCTGGATAATTTTAAAGAGTTGATTTTGTAACTCTATTGTGGGATCTTTGTCAATTTTGCGGTAACAACAGGGATCGTCAAGCTGCCTTCTTATTTCGTTGGTATATTCTACAGTATCCCATAGTACTATAGATCCGCCTTTATTGGCTTGCTTTATTACAATCGTTGGCTCACTTTTTAGGGCCGCTAAAGCTGACATCTCCTTTTTCTTTGTGTTGAATTTAACAAACTTTTTTTCTTTTTCCATATTGGAAATGGCAGAAAGTACACTCTTTTAAAAAATTATTAGTTCTTTGGCAATCGTATTGCCAGAGGGGCAGAATGTAGACTTGTTGCGTAAGCCTGTTACCTCAGTGGCGGGTGGTATAGGATTTTCCAGGAAAAACATTGTAAGCCTAAGTTTTCTGCAGAATTCTATAAATTCTGTTTTCATGCGCACAAAATCAGTTCTTTTCGAAGGAACAAAAGATAGTCCCTTAGACAGAATATCCTCCTCAGCTTTAGTTAGTGCTCTTTGTGAAAGGTTAAAAATGGGGGATATTTTTAGTTCTTGTAGTGCTGTCGACGGGTCTTCATTTCCCATGGTGTCGTATATCTCACTCGGGCTTCTTGTCCTTCTCAAATTGATTAGTTTTTTGTGTAACGGTGTAATCCTTAAACTCTTGGATTTCCAGAACAGAAACACCAGGTCTGTGTCACCACCTTTTGCCCAAATGCAAATCAGTTGAAACGCATCATTGGGCAAAACTGGCATCTGGTGAAAAATCTAGATGAAAGCCTGAAAGACCCTCCGCTGTTCGCATTCAAACGAGAGAACAGTGTCGCAAACCATCTGGTAAGAGCCTCCATGCCAACTCAAATCCAACCATCTCTCCGCCAAATGATGGGTCTGGCACCTATACTAGGTCATCATAAGTGTGGGACTTGCCTCGGCTGCGAAACCACCATACAGGGCTCTGTTTTCCAACATAAGGGCATATCTTGGAAGCATGAGGTATTTAGTAACTGTAAATCTAAATTCGTAGTTTATGGCATAAAGTGCCCATGTGATTGCCTTTACATCAGCAAAACAGAACAAGAAGTGCGACAACGCATAACCCAACACAAGTCGAGACTGAAGAGAAACGTTGAAAACGCACCACTGGTTAATCATTGGAACAGAATGCAACATGGACTCAATGAGTTCAAATGGACGGTCATTTCCAGGATAGAAAAGGACCCCTGAGGAGGCGATTTGAGCCTTCTATTATCTAAAAGGGAAGCAATGTTAATTGTCAAATTCGACACGGCTGTGTCAGGTCTTAATGAACTCTCTGAAATATTCAAATTATGAACTCTTCTAGTAATGCCCTGTTTACTGTACACATAGGCTAATTCTCCTTCTAGCACTTGCTACCCCCTATGCTATATATATGTTCCAGTGAGCCTCCATTTGCCTTTGATATTATTCTTTTCCTTTTGATTTATAAACATGGCTTATTACACATTCTATTTTTGATGTCCGCCTTTCTTGCCCGAGTCAATCTATGTTTGTAGAACTGCCCCCTTACAGATGACGTAGCGCGTCTTCTATTATAAAATGAAAAGTCCCGTTTGGCAGGGTAACGCGCCTGCGCGAGAGACTAGTGTCCATCTCGACGCCGCCCGGCTTCAGCGTTTGGAAGGAACCTTCGGAATCCTCAAACTCGGTAAGAGCCAGTCCCGACTCCGTTGCGCTGCATAGTCCTCTGACCGCGCCTGACAGAGCTTTTCCTAGACTGCTCCCTTAGCTCTCCTTCATTTTTGTGCCGGTGTTCTCCTTTTTCAGCACACACGATTCGCGCCTGCTTGTGCTGACGCTGCCACCTCTTAGAGCCGCCCGAACTTTATCGGCTGAAGCTCTGTAACCCGACCACTTCACATAGGTGAGGTTAACTCACACTTTTGAGTTGCCCAGCAGTCTACATATCATCGTCATTTTGATTAATTTCAATTTTCCTTTTCTTGCTCAATACTTCCCCACAGAACAAACTAAGATACGCCGTCATGTAAAGCCCTCGATCGTCTTGGCTCCCCAGGCTGTGGCATACTCCACTTTCAGGTAACTGACACTGCCCATCTAAGCTCTATTAGCCCGCTCATTGTTTGTTTTAGGTTCTCTAATAGGCTCTCCGTTTCCTCCCAGATTCCACCATTGGATTTACCTTTTGCTGCCTGCGTGTAGTGACTTTCACAGAGCGGTAAGGCATTTCTATAGGGCTCTACCCCCCCTTTTTTGTAATTACTTTTAGTTTTTCCTACTGACCTTATAGACGTTGATGTCTATTCACAGGCTTGGTCCCCTAGAGAAGCCTCCCTATTCTGGACCACCACAGGCTTTTCCATTAGCCATCTTGGTGGTAAGTAAATCCCCCCTCTCATTAACTTTGGTGCAGCGAAAATTCTAGTTCTATGCAGGGATCTGTGTGCCATCCTGAGACCGGTTCACCATTTTACAGTCTTCCCAAGGAATGTTGCTCCATTAGTATGTTCCCTTACCTAGGTTTGTCCCCTGCTGGGTATTCACTGAGTTTTGAGACTCCTGTTATGTAGTTATCTCCTGCTTTAGCCATTGTTATTCATAACAGTGCATGCCTTATTTGCATTTGTGCTTCTCTCACATGTCACTATTCTTTGTTCTCCATTTTTTAAAAAACATTTGTATGTCTTCTCTCCTTTCTTCAGTTGCTTGAGGCCCTGATGAGAATCTCCGAAGAATCAAAGGGGATTCGAAACGCGTAGGCCTATTATTCAACTGGTCTGCCCATGTGTATAAGAGTCACGTTCATCTGCAGACTCTTGACTATCCTTTGTACATTACCTATGTGCTTTTATTTGTAATGAATGTTTAAAATTGTATAAATTCTTGGTTTTGTACTATTTTCCAAATAATGATTCTGAACCTTTTGATTAATTAAGGCAGACCCAGTTTTACACCCTTTTCCTTTAGAACAGTATTATGTGGTATGCTTGAGTTAAGTCTGAATGTGTTGACTGTGTTGCGAATGAGACATGATTGCAGTTTCGAATGGTGGATTGCTTCAATTGAATGTATTCTTATGTGTCCGTTTTCACCTTGATTTTCTCCCAATGTTTTCTTCCTTAATGTAAAAATGAATTTTATAATATATTGTTGATTTTCTACAAATAAAATTGCTACTAAACAGCAGCTCCCTTTCTGGAATCCAATTTTCTGTTTGTGGAGGATTAATCCGAGCCCAAAGTGAATATTATCAGCACTGGCAACCCCTTCTGTTATTTGCTATATAGGCTCAGCCTTGCTGATTAGAGCCAGCCCTATTTTGTTCTCACTACAGGCGCCTTAGTAGGCAGCGTAGTCCTTCACGAGTTCGTGGTACACCATTGGTGGCGAGCTATATATATATATTTTTTTTTTAATATATATATATATAAGAATATACGCCACACCAAACCGCCTCTCACAGGTAAAATGACGATAAGCAGACCCGCTAACAGGTGCCAATTTTCAAGTGCTTTATTGTGCTGAATACTCGCCCAGCAAATCCGCCATGACGCGTTTCGCTTCTTCCACGAAGCTTGATCACATGACATGCTGCTGACATAAAGGAGGGTATTTAAAGTGCTAAATGCGCGGAAATGGCTGTGCTCCGTGCAAAAAATGCATGGAAACTGACGACATACTATTAAATGTTGCCACATGATTGAATAAAAGACCTAGGGCCAGATGTAGGAAGCCTAATACCGGTCGTAACATCCGAAATTACCGAATATCGGCCGTTAGCGACTGGTATTCGGCATTTGAGATGTAGGGGCCAAATTTAAGGATTCAGTAATTTACCAAATCTGTAATTTAAGGAATCAGTAAATTACCGAATCCTTAAATACCGATTTGGTAAATTACCGAATCCTTAATGTAGGAAGCACGCAAGTGAGTGCTTTTCACTTGTAAGGATTTGTTATTTACCACCAACTACAAGTTGGTGGTATATAACGAAAACCGTTAAAAAAGCAATTTGTGCTTTTTTAACAGTGCCATGTGGCAGACATACATGCCCTTATGGCATGTATGTGTGCCAGATGTGCACCCATGCACTATTCAGGGGTGCAACAGGGTATTAATATGACACCCTGCCACACTTGTAAGTCTTCCCCCTCTTACCGATTTGGTATTTCCCATTCATTCCTATGTACCGAATCGGTAAATACCGAATCAGTATTTACCGAATTTTACAGATTCAGTAAAAATTACCGAATGAATACCTACACACCATTTACCCATTCTAAAATGCTGAATCGGTAAAATTCAGTATTTTAAAATCGGTAAATGCTATTTACCTACATCTGGCCCCTAGTGTCTTAAATCAATGGTCACACATAGTATAAATATTCTAAATAGATTAAAAAAACTCTATATACATTCTTTTACATATGCAGAATTTTTTAAAGAATAAGTATATAAATATATAAATACAAATATAAATATATATACTAAGATACAATGTTATAAAAATTACTTTCGAATTGGTAAACCTGTCATTAAATTTACCCAGGATGAAATGAAAGTCGATCAAGTTTCCACTGAAATAAAGCCCATGTGGGCCAATATGCATATTTTGCCATTCAAACTAAATCCTGAATAGGAACATATTAATTACCATCCTTAAAGTGCAAAAAACAGTGCTTATACATTTAAAACCATAACCAAAGGTGCTTTATCCGTTATAAATAAAATTACTAATGTGCACATTTTAAAATCAGGGAATGAACGTTTTAACCTTATCCTAGATGTTATTCATTAACATGACAACATTCATTCTAGGCACATCAATGTGGTAGTTTGCAATCCTGCACCGACCCTCATATTGTTCCACTAGATGAAAACAGGAGCTACAGACAGATATACATATCCTCGCTAGCATTCAATCCCCCAGGGTTCTTGCTATCAAGTTCCAATATATAGTGTGTCTCAAGGAAGCGTAATCTAGCTTTTCTGTCTCCTCCACGTTTCAGAGGCGGAACTGTGTCAATTAAAAAGTATTGCAGATGCTTGGCGTCACTCTCATGCCTCAGCTCAACGTGCTGTGCCACTGGGTAAGCCTGGTCTTTCCTTGTGATAGCCCTGATATGCTGCAGTATCTGTTTATGGGCCGGCAGCCAGGTACTTCCCACACACCTCAACCCACACGGACGACCGCATAGTCAGTCTTACAGGTTAACCTCTTATTGATGGGCACAGGTTCAGTTTCAAATGGACTGGTGAAATGAGTCTTATTACACCCATATCGGCAAGCTTTACAGGTTGGGCATTTTCTAAATCCCTTGCTTAGCGCCATCCATGTACTTGATATAGAAACTTTGGGGCTGTTGCTCACCAAAGCACTTCCCATGGAGGAAGATTTTCTGAATGTTAGTTAAGGCTGTTGGCAACCAGGCTACCTATGACAGGATCCCTTTTAAAAGATTCCTATTTTTATAGAAAATCATCCTGATTTCTGAATGTTGTGGATTGAACATTAATATGATTCGTGATTGTGTCTTAGGTTTTGTGTTTTCAGCCTTAGCCTGCTTGGATATAGGAATTAGCGCCTGAAGTCTTGTTACAGATTTTGTGGGCTTAATGACCTTATTCAGAATCTCGTCAGAGTATCCTCTCTCCAAAAAAACGCAATTTACTGGCTTCCTGTGCTTTAATACATTCTGTGTCTGAACTACAGATTCTTCTGATACGTAGCATCTCCCCATAAGAGATACTGTGTATCATATGATGCAGATGTTGCCTTGCTGCATGTAGCACAGTATTGCCCGCGGTTGGGTTTCTGTGTAATTTAGTGGCTGGGCTGGTATTTTCCACATATACCTCTATGTCAAGAAAACAGATGGACTTTGCATGGATCGTTGAAGTGAATTGAAGATTTAAATTATTATCATTCAATCCATCAACAAATGCTTGTGCACTACTGTGTGAGCCCTTCCAAATCATAAATAAACCATCGATGTATCTTAGGTACAATACTGCATGTTCCTCCATATCAGCTCGATGTCTCCCCATATGGACCTGCTCCTCCCACAGCGCCATGTGCAAACAAGCAAAGCTGGGGAAGAAGCAGGCCCCCATCTCAACACCCCTTATTTGCTGGAATACCTGGTTGATAAGGAGGAAAAAATTCTGCTCTAAACAAGTTTGTACCATAGTCAATATCATTTTGTCAAAAATTAATTAGCCGTTTGTTTAAGTAGTCTTCCACAGCTTTTAGTCCATCGCAATGTGTGATTGACATATATAGTGAAGTAACGTCCAAAACATTCACAAATATTCTGAATCCCAAGTCACATCCTCTAATTTACGATTAAAATCTGTGGTGTCTTGTACATAGGAGGTCAATCCTTTTACCCAGTCCTGTAAAAAATAATCAATGTACTTTGAAATATTTTCTGTTGCCCTGTTTATGGCTGAGATAATCGGCCTACCCGGTGGTTTATCCATATTTCTGCAGACTTTTGGTATTAAGTAAAATGTTGAAATTACCGGATGTTCTTTCTTAAGGAAACTAAATTCCTCATCTGAGATTAAGTTGCCACTTCTCTATGCTACCAACTTTGAATTTTGATCATTCCATGATGATTTTATTGCCAGGATGTTGCTCTTTCTGTAGCACAGTGGATCCTCCAACTGTGATCTGCTTCCTTTATATACATTTGGCATGGCCATAAAACGATATTACTGCCTTTGTCTGCCTGCCTGACAATAATGTTACGGTCAGATTCAAGCTTTTTGATCATTTGATTGTAGCATTGGTTCTGTTTGTTGATTGCGAAATGCTTTTTGTTCGTGGCAAAATGCAATTTTTTTAGATCTTGAGTAATCAGTTCTTGATAAACATCCAGATTATCGTGTAGCATGACAGGTTGGAAAACTGATTTTGGTTTAAAGGGAGTCCTACAAATCCCTAGGTCTTCCACCGATGTTGGGATTGTCATGTATGTAGACTTATTCTGTTCATTTTGAAGTGACCAAATGTCCTCAAAAATCACACGGTCTCCTGCCGTTAATAGGGATGGGCTACTTGGAATCTCAGTTCGAGTCTTTCTATGAGGTTGCAGATGATGGAATTTACTGAGCTTCAACTTCCTCACAAATCTGTATGTGTCCATACGAGTATTGGCATAATTGAAGTTGCACGGCGGACAATAAATCAGTCCTAATCCGAGGACTTCTTTGTCATTCTGTGTCAACTTTATATCTGTGAGATTGATTACTGTGTTAGGGAGGATGATTGGACCGGGGTTCGAGTTTGGAATCTGTTCCATCTTCCCCTTGTCGCTTTCTTTTCCCCGCTTTTCTTTTCATTTGCGGCATTTGCGTCTTTGGTTTCGCTTGTAGTTGGCCCTCTGATATTTGATTTGCTGCCTGTTTGCACTCGGGGTTTCAGCGTGTCCCTGCGATCTAGGCAAAGGCGGCTTACCTCCTGCGCCAGGAACAGCTTTGTAAACCCCACCTTCTGTGCACTCGCAGGGTCTCCTTCAGGGTCACTTTCAGCAGCAGAGCTCAGATCTGTGGATGAAGCCGAGACAGAGATCTCATCATTTGTACATTGTCCCTGATCTCCCTACTCGTGCTTTGACTGTGTCATATCTGCGTGTAAAGGTAAACACCTGTCCATTTTGGTAATCAATCCGATCACGCTCAAATTTAAACACGTTCCCTTTCTCTATGCTAAAAGACACTTAGAATACAGTGAAAACACCTACATACACTAGGGAACACTATGCTTTGGGGTGCCTCTGTGATTAGCATGACCTCCTCTGTATTTGAAATGAGTTAGTCCCTGGGTCATTGCATGAGAACATGAGTAGTGACTGGATGATTAGAGTTCTGCAAGGACAGTGCATGGTGAATGTATAAGTGCTTGGGTTTTGGCAGAGAGATTGGATAAGTACATGATGCTGGATGGGTGATTTGAGGAGTGCATGGATAGTGATAGGGAATGGGATTTCTGGAGTGCATGGGTACAACCTGGGTAATTGGAGGAGTGAATCAGTACTATGTAGGTGGTTAGAGATCTCCATGGGTAGTGCACAGGGGATTGTAGAAGTGCATGTGTTAGTTCCTGGGTCATTCCATGAGTACATGCATACTGACTGGAAGATTAGAGTACTGCAAGTAGACTGCATGGTGAATTTATAAGTGCTTGGGTTTTGGTGGAGTGATTGGATAAGTACATGGTGTGCGCTGGGTGATTGGAGGATGGCTGGATCACATGGGCACTGCTCAGGGTATTGCAGCAGTGCATGAGTTAGTGCATGGGTAATTGCATGAGTGCATGGGTAGTGACTGGATGATTAGAGTGCTGCATGATGCATTTATAAGTGCATAGGTTTTGCTGGAGTCATTGCATAAGTACACATCAGGCCCGCCCCCTCCCTTCACCACTGTGCAAAAACGCCCCATGGTGGGTTTTAAGTTGGGGGATTAATTCCCCTTGAATCCTGAGGGCCCCTGGGGGAAACTAGCCCACAATGTATCTCCAGTAAGCACCACAGAGGTTCATTGCACAAGGTGGTCCGAGGCCACACCCCTTTATACATAGTTAGTGCCCCGGAGAGGTGGTGGTCCCCGAGGTGTGTGGGGGGTCTCGAGCCCTGACACCCCCCCCCCCCCCACTCACAGGTAAAACAATTTTTTTAAAGAGAGCCCCGGGGAGGTGGCGATCCCCGGGACTGCGGGGTGACTACGTGTCCCTGCGGTTTTATCATCCTTTCCCCGGGGAGGTGGTGGTCTCTGGGGCATGTTGGGGGGCTTGAGCCCCCCATACACATAATTTTTTTTAAATAATAGAACCCTGGGGAAGTGGCAGTCCCCGGGGTTGCGGGGGGCTGCGGGTCCCCCACAAAACATAAATTTAGCCCTAGGAAGGTGGCAGTCACCGGGGCTGCGGGCCCCCGCTATATATTTTTTGCATGACCTGGCCAACCTGGGGGCTTAAAAATAACAAAGCGATTAGTGTTTTTGTATTTTCTCAGCCAGATTCGCAACCCCAGCACAAATTCGTCCAATTTCTTTTTTTTTAAATGCTTTTTTTGGCCCTTGGGGTCCTTTTGGGACCCCCTGAGCAGTCCTAAGGGGTCAGGGTGTTTCTACCCTGCCCCCTTTTCTTTTTTTCACCTTTGTTTTCCTGGTTTCGACTGTTGGCAGCCAATCACAGTGAAGCTCACGCTCGGGAGTTAGTCTCCGCCCAGACATTGAAACTTTTATTTTTTGAATTTCTCAGCAACTATTGAACGGATTTACCTCATTTAAAAAAAGGTTGCTTTCTGATCCAAGCACTACCTTTCTGCCAAATTTGGGGTAATTCCGTTCAGTAGTTTCGGCTGTAGTCTTGCCCAAAGTTTCCCATGGGAAATTGATTTTTTTACTCTTATTTTTTGAATTTCTCAAAAACGACTGAACAGATTTACACCATTTAAAGAAAAGGTCCATTTCTAAACTAAGCTCTACCTTTTTGTTAAATTTGGGGTAGTTCCGTTCAGCAGTTCGGGCTGTAGCCCGTCTCAAAATTTCCCATGGAAATTAACACAGGGAAAATGCGTTTTAGGAACCCCTTTTTTTCTCAGCCCCCGCTTGATGAATCACCCCTAAACTTTCAGGATAGGAGCTGACCTGGATAGACTTTTTTTGGGAGAATCTTGCGAAGATTCATCAAACGACGCCAAAGTTATTAGCAAATCAAAAAATGTTTTACATGTGTATGTATGTATGTATGCAGAAAAAAGAGAGTACCCACAGGCGAAGTGCACTCTGGAGCAGGTATTTATTAGCAGAGATCAGCTTCAGTAAATGCACAGGCACATCAGTACAATGCCGACGTGTTTCAGGCTTCACGGCTTTTGTCAAAGGCATAATGCACAAGGACGGTAACGTTGCTTCCAAACACATCCCCATTTTTAACTATCATCATGCTCATGTGAACAAACTAATTATTACACGGATTCTGGGATTGGTAGTATATATAGTCCCCATGAGGTTCGCCGCAATCGCACAAAACCAGAAGTCCTTTCCCTGTGAGTGTGATTCACTAACTGACGCGTTTCGAGCTTCACGCCCTTTGTCAAAGGCATACTGCGCAAAGACAGCAACATTGCTTCCAACCACATCCCCATTTTTGACTATCATCATGCTCAGGTGATCAAAGGGCTTATGC
>NW_028241834.1:0-61062 GCF_964263255.1 Lissotriton vulgaris | reverse complement strand
TGGATGCCTAGAAAGATTTTTTTTTTAAATTAGTTTTAGGTTCCAGAGAGTAGATTCCTGAAAAAAATGTGTTTGTTTTATGAAAAATGTGAGTGTGTTACTGCAAAAAAGTTGATTTAAATATCGTTTTTGGATAAGGGTGATTGCAATATTTCAATAAGTTAATTGAAATTTTCTTGGAAGATTAGGGAGAGTGGATGCCTAGAAAGATGTTTTTTTAATTAGTTTTAGGTTTCAGAGAGTAGATTCCTGAAAAAAATGTGTTTGTTTTATGAAAAATGTGAGGGTGTTACTGCTAAAAAGTTGATTTAAATTTCGTTTTTGAATAAGGGTGATTGCAATATTTCAACAAGTCAATTGAAATTTTCTTGCACGATTAGGGACAGTGGATGCCTAGAAAGATCTTTTTTTAAAATTAGTTTTAGGTTCCAGAGAGTAGATTCCTGAAAAAAATGTGTTTGTTTTATGAAAAATGTGAGTGTGTTACTGCTAAAAAGTTGATTTAAATATCGTTTTTGGATAAGGGTGATTGCAATATTTCAATAAGTTAATTGAAATTTTCTTGGAAGATTAGGGAGAGTGGATGCCTAGAAAGATGTTTTTTTTTATTTAGTTTTAGGTTTCAGAGAGTAGATTCCTGAAAAAAATGTGTTTGTTTTATGAAAAATGTGAGGGTGTTACTGCTAAAAAGTTGATTTAAATTTCGTTTTTGAATAAGGGTGATTGCAATATTTCAACAAGTCAATTGAAATTTTCTTGCACGATTAGGGACAGTGGATGCCTAGAAAGATATTTTTTTTAAATTAGTTTTAGGTTTCAGAGAGTAGATTCCTGAAAAAAATGTGTTTGTTTTATGAAAAATGTGAGTGTGTTACTGCTAAAAAGTTGATTTAAATTTCGTTTTTGGATAAGGGTGATTGCAATATTTCAACAAGTTAATTGAAATTTTCTTGCACGATTAGGGACAGTGGATGCCTAGAAAGATGTTTTTTAAAATTAGCTTTAGGTTCCAGAGAGTAGATTCCTGAAAAAAATGTGTTTGTTTTATGAAAAATGTGAGTGTGTTACTGCTAAAAAGTTGATTTAAATTTCGTTTTTGGATAAGGGTGATTGCAATACTTCAACAAGTCAATTGAAATTTTCTTGCACGATTAGGGACAGTGGATGCATAGAAAGATTTCTTTTTTAAATTAGTATTAGGTTTCAGAGAGTAGATTCCTGAAAAAAATGTGTTTGTTTTATGAAAAATGTGAGGGTGTTACTGCTAAAAAGTTGATTTAAATTTCGTTTTTGAATAAGGGTGATTGCAATATTTCAACAAGTCAATTGAAATTGTCTTGCACGATTAGGGACAGTGGATGCCTAGAAAGATTTTTTTTTAAATTAGTTTTAGGTTCCAGAGAGTAGATTCCTGAAAAAAATGTGTTTGTTTTATGAAAAATGTGAGTGTGTTACTGCTAAAAAGTTGATTTAAATTTCATTTTTGGATAAGGGTGATTGCAATATTTCAACAAGTCAATTGAAATTTTCTTGCACGATTAGGGACAGTGGATGCCTAGAAAGATGTTTTTTTTAAATTAGTTTTAGGTTCCAGAGAGTAGATTCCTGAAAAAAATGTGTTTGTTTTATGAAAAATGTGAGTGTGTTACTGCTAAAAAGTTGATTTAAATTTCGTTTTTGGATAAGGGTGATTGCAATACTTCAACGAGTCAATTGAAATTTTCTTGCACGATTAGGGACAGTGGATGCATAGAAAGATTTCTTTTTTAAATTAGTATTAGGTTTCAGAGAGTAGATTCCTGAAAAAAATGTGTTTGTTTTATGAAAAATGTGAGGGTGTTACTGCTAAAAAGTTGATTTAAATTTCGTTTTTGAATAAGGGTGATTGCAATATTTCAACAAGTCAATTGAAATTTTCTTGCACGATTAGGGACAGTGGATGCCTAGAAAGACTTTTTTTAAAATTAGTTTTAGGTTCTAGAGAGTAGATTCCTGAAAAAAATGTGTTTGTTTTATGAAAAATGTGAGTGTGTTACTGCTAAAAAGTTGATTTCAATTTCATTTTTGGATAAGGGTGATTGCAATATTTCAACAAGTCAATTGAAATTTTCTTGCACTATTAGGGACAGTGGATGCCTAGAAAGATATTTTTTTAAAATTAGTTTTAGGTTTCAGAGAGTAGATTCCTGAAAAAAATGTGTTTGTTTTATGAAAAATGTGAGTGTGTTACTGCTAAAAAGTTGATTTCAATTTCGTTTTTGGATAAGGGTGATTGCAATATTTCAACAAGTCAATTGAAATTTTCTTGCACGATTAGGGACAGTGGATGCCTAGAAAGATGTTTTTTTAAAATTAGTTTTAGGTTCCAGAGAGTAGATTCCTGAAAAAAATGTGTTTGTTTTATGAAAAATGTGAGTGTGTTACTGCTAAAAAGTTGATTTAAATTTCGTTTTTGGATAAGGGTGATTGCAATACTTCAACGAGTCAATTGAAATTTTCTTGCACGATTAGGGACAGTGGATGCATAGAAAGATTTCTTTTTTAAATTAGTATTAGGTTTCAGAGAGTAGATTCCTGAAAAAAATGTGTTTGTTTTATGAAAAATGTGAGGGTGTTACTGCTAAAAAGTTGATTTAAATTTCGTTTTTGAATAAGGGTGATTGCAATATTTCAACAAGTCAATTGAAATTTTCTTGCACGATTAGGGACAGTGGATGCCTAGAAAGATTTTTTTTTAAATTAGTTTTAGGTTCCAGAGAGTAGATTCCTGAAAAAAATGTGTTTGTTTTATGAAAAATGTGAGTGTGTTACTGCTAAAAAGTTGATTTAAATTTCATTTTTGGATAAGGGTGATTGCAATATTTCAACAAGTCAATTGAAATTTTCTTGCACTATTAGGGACAGTGGATGCCTAGAAAGATATTTTTTTAAAATTAGTTTTAGGTTTCAGAGAGTAGATTCCTGAAAAAAATGTGTTTGTTTTATGAAAAATGTGAGTGTGTTACTGCTAAAAAGTTGATTTAAATTTCGTTTTTGGATAAGGGTGATTGCAATATTTCAACAAGTCAATTGAAATTTTCTTGCACGATTAGGGACAGTGGATGCCTAGAAAGATGTTTTTTTTAAATTAGTTTTAGGTTCCAGAGAGTAGATTCCTGAAAAAAATGTGTTTGTTTTATGAAAAATGTGAGTGTGTTACTGCTAAAAAGTTGATTTAAATTTCGTTTTTGGATAAGGGTGATTGCAATACTTCAACAAGTCAATTGAAATTTTCTTGCACGATTAGGGACAGTGGATGCATAGAAAGATTTCTTTTTTAAATTAGTATTAGGTTTCAGAGAGTAGATTCCTGAAAAAAATGTGTTTGTTTTATGAAAAATGTGAGGGTGTTACTGCTAAAAAGTTGATTTAAATTTCGTTTTTGAATAAGGGTGATTGCAATATTTCAACAAGTCAATTGAAATTTTCTTGCACGATTAGGGACAGTGGATGCCTAGAAAGATGTTTTTTTAAAATTAGTTTTAGGTTCCAGAGAGTAGATTCCTGAAAAAAATGTGTTTGTTTTATGAAAAATGTGAGTGTGTTACTGCTAAAAAGTTGATTTAAATTTCATTTTTGGATAAGGGTGATTGCAATATTTCAACAAGTCAATTGAAATTTTCTTGCACGATAAGGGACAGTGGATGCCTAGAAAGATGTTTTTTTAAATTAGTTTTAGGTTCCAGAGAGTAGATTCCTGAAAAAAATGTGTTTGTTTTATGAAAAATGTGAGTGTGTTACTGCTAAAAAGTTGATTTAAATATCGTTTTTGGATAAGGGTGATTGCAATATTTCAATAAGTTAATTGAAATTTTCTTGGAAGATTAGGGAGAGTGGATGCCTAGAAAGATGTTTTTTTAATTAGTTTTAGGTTTCAGAGAGTAGATTCCTGAAAAAAATGTGTTTGTTTTATGAAAAATGTGAGGGTGTTACTGCTAAAAAGTTGATTTAAATTTCGTTTTTGAATAAGGGTGATTGCAATATTTCAACAAGTCAATTGAAATTTTCTTGCACGATTAGGGACAGTGGATGCCTAGAAAGATATTTTTTTTAAATTAGTTTTAGGTTTCAGAGAGTAGATTCCTGAAAAAAATGTGTTTGTTTTATGAAAAATGTGAGTGTGTTACTGCTAAAAAGTTGATTTAAATTTCGTTTTTGGATAAGGGTGATTGCAATATTTCAACAAGTTAATTGAAATTTTCTTGCACGATTAGGGACAGTGGATGCCTAAAAAGATGTTTTTTTAAAATTAGTTTTAGGTTCCAGAGAGTAGATTCCTGAAAAAAATGTGTTTGTTTTATGAAAAATGTGAGTGTGTTACTGCTAAAAAGTTGATTTAAATTTCGTTTTTGGATAAGGGTGATTGCAATACTTCAACAAGTCAATTGAAATTTTCTTGCACGATTAGGGACAGTGGATGCATAGAAAGATTTCTTTTTTAAATTAGTATTAGGTTTCAGAGAGTAGATTCCTGAAAAAAATGTGTTTGTTTTATGAAAAATGTGAGGGTGTTACTGCTAAAAAGTTGATTTAAATTTCGTTTTTGAATAAGGGTGATTGCAATATTTCAACAAGTCAATTGAAATTTTCTTGCACGATTAGGGACAGTGGATGCCTAGAAAGATATTTTTTTTAAATTAGTTTTAGGTTTCAGAGAGTAGATTCCTGAAAAAAATGTGTTTGTTTTATGAAAAATGTGAGTGTGTTACTGCTAAAAAGTTGATTTAAATTTCGTTTTTGGATAAGGGTGATTGCAATATTTCAACAAGTCAATTGAAATTTTCTTGCACGATTAGGGACAGTGGATGCCTAGAAAGATGTTTTTTTAAAATTAGTTTTAGGTTCCAGAGAGTAGATTCCTGAAAAAAAATGTGTTTGTTTTATGAAAAATGTGAGTGTGTTACTGCTAAAAAGTTGATTTAATTTTTATTTTTGGATAAGGGTGATTGCAATATTTCAACAAGTCAATTGAAATTTTCTTGCACGATTAGGGACAGTGGATGCCTAGAAAGATGTTTTTTTAAAATTAGTTTTAGGTTCCAGAGAGTAGATTCCTGAAAAAAATGTGTTTGTTTTATGAAAAATGTGAGTGTGTTACTGCTAAAAAGTTGATTTAAATATCGTTTTTGGATAAGGGTGATTGCAATATTTCAATAAGTTAATTGAAATTTTCTTGGAAGAATAGGGAGAGTGGATGCCTAGAAAGATGTTTTTTTTAATTAGTTTTAGGTTTCAGAGAGTAGATTCCTGAAAAAAATGTGTTTGTTTTATGAAAAATGTGAGGGTGTTACTGCTAAAAAGTTGATTTAAATTTCGTTTTTGAATAAGGGTGATTGCAATATTTCAACAAGTCAATTGAAATTTTCTTGCACGATTAGGGACAGTGGATGCCTAGAAAGATATTTTTTTTAAATTAGTTTTAGGTTTCAGAGAGTAGATTCCTGAAAAAAATGTGTTTGTTTTATGAAAAATGTGAGTGTGTTACTGCTAAAAAGTTGATTTAAATTTCGTTTTTGGATAAGGGTGATTGCAATATTTCAACAAGTTCATTGAAATTTTCTTGCACGATTAGGGACAGTGGATGCCTAGAAAGATGTTTTTTAAAATTAGCTTTAGGTTCCAGAGAGTAGATTCCTGAAAAAAATGTGTTTGTTTTATGAAAAATGTGAGTGTGTTACTGCTAAAAAGTTGATTTAAATTTCGTTTTTGGATAAGGGTGATTGCAATACTTCAACAAGTCAATTGAAATTTTCTTGCACGATTAGGGACAGTGGATGCATAGAAAGATTTCTTTTTTAAATTAGTATTAGGTTTCAGAGAGTAGATTCCTGAAAAAAATGTGTTTGTTTTATGAAAAATGTGAGGGTGTTACTGCTAAAAAGTTGATTTAAATTTCGTTTTTGAATAAGGGTGATTGCAATATTTCAACAAGTCAATTGAAATTTTCTTGCACGATTAGGGACAATGGATGCCTAGAAAGATGTTTTTTTTAAATTAGTTTTAGGTTTCAGAGAGTAGATTCCTGAAAAAAATGTGTTTGTTTTATGAAAAATGTGAGGGTGTTACTGCTAAAAAGTTGATTTAAATTTCGTTTTTGAATAAGGGTGATTGCAATATTTCAACAAGTCAATTGAAATTTTCTTTCACGATTAGGGACAGTGGATGCCTAGAAAGATCTGTTTTTTTAAATTAGTTTTAGGTTCCAGAGAGTAGATTCCTGAAAAAAATGTGTTTGTTTTATGAAAAATGTGAGTGTGTTACTGCTAAAAAGTTGATTTAAATTTTATTTTTGGATAAGGGTGATTGCAATATTTCAACAAGTCAATTGAAATTTTCTTGCACGATTAGGGACAGTGGATGCCTAGAAAGATTTTTTTTTTAAATTAGTTTTAGGTTCCAGAGAGTAGATTCCTGAAAAAAATGTGTTTGTTTTATGAAAAATGTGAGTGTGTTACTGCAAAAAAGTTGATTTAAATATCGTTTTTGGATAAGGGTGATTGCAATATTTCAATAAGTTAATTGAAATTTTCTTGGAAGATTAGGGAGAGTGGATGCCTAGAAAGATGTTTTTTTAATTAGTTTTAGGTTTCAGAGAGTAGATTCCTGAAAAAAATGTGTTTGTTTTAAGAAAAATGTGAGGGTGTTACTGCTAAAAAGTTGATTTAAATTTCGTTTTTGAATAAGGGTGATTGCAATATTTCAACAAGTCAATTGAAATTTTCTTGCACGATTAGGGACAGTGGATGCCTAGAAAGATCTTTTTTTAAAATTAGTTTTAGGTTCCAGAGAGTAGATTCCTGAAAAAAATGTGTTTGTTTTATGAAAAATGTGAGTGTGTTACTGCTAAAAAGTTGATTTAAATATCGTTTTTGGATAAGGGTGATTGCAATATTTCAATAAGTTAATTGAAATTTTCTTGGAAGATTAGGGAGAGTGGATGCCTAGAAAGATGTTTTTTTTTATTTAGTTTTAGGTTTCAGAGAGTAGATTCCTGAAAAAAATGTGTTTGTTTTATGAAAAATGTGAGTGTGTTACTGCTAAAAAGTTGATTTAAATTTCGTTTTTGGATAAGGGTGATTGCAATACTTCAACGAGTCAATTGAAATTTTCTTGCACGATTAGGGACAGTGGATGCATAGAAAGATTTCTTTTTTAAATTAGTATTAGGTTTCAGAGAGTAGATTCCTGAAAAAAATGTGTTTGTTTTATGAAAAATGTGAGGGTGTTACTGCTAAAAAGTTGATTTAAATTTCGTTTTTGAATAAGGGTGATTGCAATATTTCAACAAGTCAATTGAAATTTTCTTGCACGATTAGGGACAGTGGATGCCTAGAAAGATTTTTTTTTAAATTAGTTTTAGGTTCCAGAGAGTAGATTCCTGAAAAAAATGTGTTTGTTTTATGAAAAATGTGAGTGTGTTACTGCTAAAAAGTTGATTTAAATTTCATTTTTGGATAAGGGTGATTGCAATATTTCAACAAGTCAATTGAAATTTTCTTGCACTATTAGGGACAGTGGATGCCTAGAAAGATATTTTTTTAAAATTAGTTTTAGGTTTCAGAGAGTAGATTCCTGAAAAAAATGTGTTTGTTTTATGAAAAATGTGAGTGTGTTACTGCTAAAAAGTTGATTTAAATTTCGTTTTTGGATAAGGGTGATTGCAATATTTCAACAAGTCAATTGAAATTTTCTTGCACGATTAGGGACAGTGGATGCCTAGAAAGATGTTTTTTTTAAATTAGTTTTAGGTTCCAGAGAGTAGATTCCTGAAAAAAATGTGTTTGTTTTATGAAAAATGTGAGTGTGTTACTGCTAAAAAGTTGATTTAAATTTCGTTTTTGGATAAGGGTGATTGCAATACTTCAACAAGTCAATTGAAATTTTCTTGCACGATTAGGGACAGTGGATGCATAGAAAGATTTCTTTTTTAAATTAGTATTAGGTTTCAGAGAGTAGATTCCTGAAAAAAATGTGTTTGTTTTATGAAAAATGTGAGGGTGTTACTGCTAAAAAGTTGATTTAAATTTCGTTTTTGAATAAGGGTGATTGCAATATTTCAACAAGTCAATTGAAATTTTCTTGCACGATTAGGGACAGTGGATGCCTAGAAAGATGTTTTTTTAAAATTAGTTTTAGGTTCCAGAGAGTAGATTCCTGAAAAAAATGTGTTTGTTTTATGAAAAATGTGAGTGTGTTACTGCTAAAAAGTTGATTTAAATTTCATTTTTGGATAAGGGTGATTGCAATATTTCAACAAGTCAATTGAAATTTTCTTGCACGATAAGGGACAGTGGATGCCTAGAAAGATGTTTTTTTAAATTAGTTTTAGGTTCCAGAGAGTAGATTCCTGAAAAAAATGTGTTTGTTTTATGAAAAATGTGAGTGTGTTACTGCTAAAAAGTTGATTTAAATATCGTTTTTGGATAAGGGTGATTGCAATATTTCAATAAGTTAATTGAAATTTTCTTGGAAGATTAGGGAGAGTGGATGCCTAGAAAGATGTTTTTTTAATTAGTTTTAGGTTTCAGAGAGTAGATTCCTGAAAAAAATGTGTTTGTTTTATGAAAAATGTGAGGGTGTTACTGCTAAAAAGTTGATTTAAATTTCGTTTTTGAATAAGGGTGATTGCAATATTTCAACAAGTCAATTGAAATTTTCTTGCACGATTAGGGACAGTGGATGCCTAGAAAGATATTTTTTTTAAATTAGTTTTAGGTTTCAGAGAGTAGATTCCTGAAAAAAATGTGTTTGTTTTATGAAAAATGTGAGTGTGTTACTGCTAAAAAGTTGATTTAAATTTCGTTTTTGGATAAGGGTGATTGCAATATTTCAACAAGTTAATTGAAATTTTCTTGCACGATTAGGGACAGTGGATGCCTAAAAAGATGTTTTTTTAAAATTAGTTTTAGGTTCCAGAGAGTAGATTCCTGAAAAAAATGTGTTTGTTTTATGAAAAATGTGAGTGTGTTACTGCTAAAAAGTTGATTTAAATTTCGTTTTTGGATAAGGGTGATTGCAATACTTCAACAAGTCAATTGAAATTTTCTTGCACGATTAGGGACAGTGGATGCATAGAAAGATTTCTTTTTTAAATTAGTATTAGGTTTCAGAGAGTAGATTCCTGAAAAAAATGTGTTTGTTTTATGAAAAATGTGAGGGTGTTACTGCTAAAAAGTTGATTTAAATTTCGTTTTTGAATAAGGGTGATTGCAATATTTCAACAAGTCAATTGAAATTTTCTTGCACGATTAGGGACAGTGGATGCCTAGAAAGATATTTTTTTTAAATTAGTTTTAGGTTTCAGAGAGTAGATTCCTGAAAAAAATGTGTTTGTTTTATGAAAAATGTGAGTGTGTTACTGCTAAAAAGTTGATTTAAATTTCGTTTTTGGATAAGGGTGATTGCAATATTTCAACAAGTCAATTGAAATTTTCTTGCACGATTAGGGACAGTGGATGCCTAGAAAGATGTTTTTTTAAAATTAGTTTTAGGTTCCAGAGAGTAGATTCCTGAAAAAAAATGTGTTTGTTTTATGAAAAATGTGAGTGTGTTACTGCTAAAAAGTTGATTTAATTTTTATTTTTGGATAAGGGTGATTGCAATATTTCAACAAGTCAATTGAAATTTTCTTGCACGATTAGGGACAGTGGATGCCTAGAAAGATGTTTTTTTTAAATTAGTTTTAGGTTCCAGAGAGTAGATTCCTGAAAAAAATGTGTTTGTTTTATGAAAAATGTGAGTGTGTTACTGCTAAAAAGTTGATTTAAATATCGTTTTTGGATAAGGGTGATTGCAATATTTCAATAAGTTAATTGAAATTTTCTTGGAAGAATAGGGAGAGTGGATGCCTAGAAAGATGTTTTTTTTAATTAGTTTTAGGTTTCAGAGAGTAGATTCCTGAAAAAAATGTGTTTGTTTTATGAAAAATGTGAGGGTGTTACTGCTAAAAAGTTGATTTAAATTTCGTTTTTGAATAAGGGTGATTGCAATATTTCAACAAGTCAATTGAAATTTTCTTGCACGATTAGGGACAGTGGATGCCTAGAAAGATATTTTTTTTAAATTAGTTTTAGGTTTCAGAGAGTAGATTCCTGAAAAAAATGTGTTTGTTTTATGAAAAATGTGAGTGTGTTACTGCTAAAAAGTTGATTTAAATTTCGTTTTTGGATAAGGGTGATTGCAATATTTCAACAAGTTCATTGAAATTTTCTTGCACGATTAGGGACAGTGGATGCCTAGAAAGATGTTTTTTAAAATTAGCTTTAGGTTCCAGAGAGTAGATTCCTGAAAAAAATGTGTTTGTTTTATGAAAAATGTGAGTGTGTTACTGCTAAAAAGTTGATTTAAATTTCGTTTTTGGATAAGGGTGATTGCAATACTTCAACAAGTCAATTGAAATTTTCTTGCACGATTAGGGACAGTGGATGCATAGAAAGATTTCTTTTTTAAATTAGTATTAGGTTTCAGAGAGTAGATTCCTGAAAAAAATGTGTTTGTTTTATGAAAAATGTGAGGGTGTTACTGCTAAAAAGTTGATTTAAATTTCGTTTTTGAATAAGGGTGATTGCAATATTTCAACAAGTCAATTGAAATTTTCTTGCACGATTAGGGACAATGGATGCCTAGAAAGATGTTTTTTTTAAATTAGTTTTAGGTTTCAGAGAGTAGATTCCTGAAAAAAATGTGTTTGTTTTATGAAAAATGTGAGGGTGTTACTGCTAAAAAGTTGATTTAAATTTCGTTTTTGAATAAGGGTGATTGCAATATTTCAACAAGTCAATTGAAATTTTCTTTCACGATTAGGGACAGTGGATGCCTAGAAAGATCTGTTTTTTTAAATTAGTTTTAGGTTCCAGAGAGTAGATTCCTGAAAAAAATGTGTTTGTTTTATGAAAAATGTGAGTGTGTTACTGCTAAAAAGTTGATTTAAATTTTATTTTTGGATAAGGGTGATTGCAATATTTCAACAAGTCAATTGAAATTTTCTTGCACGATTAGGGACAGTGGATGCCTAGAAAGATTTTTTTTTTAAATTAGTTTTAGGTTCCAGAGAGTAGATTCCTGAAAAAAATGTGTTTGTTTTATGAAAAATGTGAGTGTGTTACTGCAAAAAAGTTGATTTAAATATCGTTTTTGGATAAGGGTGATTGCAATATTTCAATAAGTTAATTGAAATTTTCTTGGAAGATTAGGGAGAGTGGATGCCTAGAAAGATGTTTTTTTAATTAGTTTTAGGTTTCAGAGAGTAGATTCCTGAAAAAAATGTGTTTGTTTTATGAAAAATGTGAGGGTGTTACTGCTAAAAAGTTGATTTAAATTTCGTTTTTGAATAAGGGTGATTGCAATATTTCAACAAGTCAATTGAAATTTTCTTGCACGATTAGGGACAGTGGATGCCTAGAAAGATCTTTTTTTAAAATTAGTTTTAGGTTCCAGAGAGTAGATTCCTGAAAAAAATGTGTTTGTTTTATGAAAAATGTGAGTGTGTTACTGCTAAAAAGTTGATTTAAATATCGTTTTTGGATAAGGGTGATTGCAATATTTCAATAAGTTAATTGAAATTTTCTTGGAAGATTAGGGAGAGTGGATGCCTAGAAAGATGTTTTTTTTTATTTAGTTTTAGGTTTCAGAGAGTAGATTCCTGAAAAAAATGTGTTTGTTTTATGAAAAATGTGAGGGTGTTACTGCTAAAAAGTTGATTTAAATTTCGTTTTTGAATAAGGGTGATTGCAATATTTCAACAAGTCAATTGAAATTTTCTTGCACGATTAGGGACAGTGGATGCCTAGAAAGATATTTTTTTTAAATTAGTTTTAGGTTTCAGAGAGTAGATTCCTGAAAAAAATGTGTTTGTTTTATGAAAAATGTGAGTGTGTTACTGCTAAAAAGTTGATTTAAATTTCGTTTTTGGATAAGGGTGATTGCAATATTTCAACAAGTTAATTGAAATTTTCTTGCACGATTAGGGACAGTGGATGCCTAGAAAGATGTTTTTTAAAATTAGCTTTAGGTTCCAGAGAGTAGATTCCTGAAAAAAATGTGTTTGTTTTATGAAAAATGTGAGTGTGTTACTGCTAAAAAGTTGATTTAAATTTCGTTTTTGGATAAGGGTGATTGCAATACTTCAACAAGTCAATTGAAATTTTCTTGCACGATTAGGGACAGTGGATGCATAGAAAGATTTCTTTTTTAAATTAGTATTAGGTTTCAGAGAGTAGATTCCTGAAAAAAATGTGTTTGTTTTATGAAAAATGTGAGGGTGTTACTGCTAAAAAGTTGATTTAAATTTCGTTTTTGAATAAGGGTGATTGCAATATTTCAACAAGTCAATTGAAATTGTCTTGCACGATTAGGGACAGTGGATGCCTAGAAAGATTTTTTTTTAAATTAGTTTTAGGTTCCAGAGAGTAGATTCCTGAAAAAAATGTGTTTGTTTTATGAAAAATGTGAGTGTGTTACTGCTAAAAAGTTGATTTAAATTTCATTTTTGGATAAGGGTGATTGCAATATTTCAACAAGTCAATTGAAATTTTCTTGCACGATTAGGGACAGTGGATGCCTAGAAAGATGTTTTTTTTAAATTAGTTTTAGGTTCCAGAGAGTAGATTCCTGAAAAAAATGTGTTTGTTTTATGAAAAATGTGAGTGTGTTACTGCTAAAAAGTTGATTTAAATTTCGTTTTTGGATAAGGGTGATTGCAATACTTCAACGAGTCAATTGAAATTTTCTTGCACGATTAGGGACAGTGGATGCATAGAAAGATTTCTTTTTTAAATTAGTATTAGGTTTCAGAGAGTAGATTCCTGAAAAAAATGTGTTTGTTTTATGAAAAATGTGAGGGTGTTACTGCTAAAAAGTTGATTTAAATTTCGTTTTTGAATAAGGGTGATTGCAATATTTCAACAAGTCAATTGAAATTTTCTTGCACGATTAGGGACAGTGGATGCCTAGAAAGACTTTTTTTAAAATTAGTTTTAGGTTCTAGAGAGTAGATTCCTGAAAAAAATGTGTTTGTTTTATGAAAAATGTGAGTGTGTTACTGCTAAAAAGTTGATTTCAATTTCATTTTTGGATAAGGGTGATTGCAATATTTCAACAAGTCAATTGAAATTTTCTTGCACTATTAGGGACAGTGGATGCCTAGAAAGATATTTTTTTAAAATTAGTTTTAGGTTTCAGAGAGTAGATTCCTGAAAAAAATGTGTTTGTTTTATGAAAAATGTGAGTGTGTTACTGCTAAAAAGTTGATTTCAATTTCGTTTTTGGATAAGGGTGATTGCAATATTTCAACAAGTCAATTGAAATTTTCTTGCACGATTAGGGACAGTGGATGCCTAGAAAGATGTTTTTTTAAAATTAGTTTTAGGTTCCAGAGAGTAGATTCCTGAAAAAAATGTGTTTGTTTTATGAAAAATGTGAGTGTGTTACTGCTAAAAAGTTGATTTAAATTTCGTTTTTGGATAAGGGTGATTGCAATACTTCAACGAGTCAATTGAAATTTTCTTGCACGATTAGGGACAGTGGATGCATAGAAAGATTTCTTTTTTAAATTAGTATTAGGTTTCAGAGAGTAGATTCCTGAAAAAAATGTGTTTGTTTTATGAAAAATGTGAGGGTGTTACTGCTAAAAAGTTGATTTAAATTTCGTTTTTGAATAAGGGTGATTGCAATATTTCAACAAGTCAATTGAAATTTTCTTGCACGATTAGGGACAGTGGATGCCTAGAAAGATTTTTTTTTAAATTAGTTTTAGGTTCCAGAGAGTAGATTCCTGAAAAAAATGTGTTTGTTTTATGAAAAATGTGAGTGTGTTACTGCTAAAAAGTTGATTTAAATTTCATTTTTGGATAAGGGTGATTGCAATATTTCAACAAGTCAATTGAAATTTTCTTGCACTATTAGGGACAGTGGATGCCTAGAAAGATATTTTTTTAAAATTAGTTTTAGGTTTCAGAGAGTAGATTCCTGAAAAAAATGTGTTTGTTTTATGAAAAATGTGAGTGTGTTACTGCTAAAAAGTTGATTTAAATTTCGTTTTTGGATAAGGGTGATTGCAATATTTCAACAAGTCAATTGAAATTTTCTTGCACGATTAGGGACAGTGGATGCCTAGAAAGATGTTTTTTTTAAATTAGTTTTAGGTTCCAGAGAGTAGATTCCTGAAAAAAATGTGTTTGTTTTATGAAAAATGTGAGTGTGTTACTGCTAAAAAGTTGATTTAAATTTCGTTTTTGGATAAGGGTGATTGCAATACTTCAACAAGTCAATTGAAATTTTCTTGCACGATTAGGGACAGTGGATGCATAGAAAGATTTCTTTTTTAAATTAGTATTAGGTTTCAGAGAGTAGATTCCTGAAAAAAATGTGTTTGTTTTATGAAAAATGTGAGGGTGTTACTGCTAAAAAGTTGATTTAAATTTCGTTTTTGAATAAGGGTGATTGCAATATTTCAACAAGTCAATTGAAATTTTCTTGCACGATTAGGGACAGTGGATGCCTAGAAAGATGTTTTTTTAAAATTAGTTTTAGGTTCCAGAGAGTAGATTCCTGAAAAAAATGTGTTTGTTTTATGAAAAATGTGAGTGTGTTACTGCTAAAAAGTTGATTTAAATTTCATTTTTGGATAAGGGTGATTGCAATATTTCAACAAGTCAATTGAAATTTTCTTGCACGATAAGGGACAGTGGATGCCTAGAAAGATGTTTTTTTAAATTAGTTTTAGGTTCCAGAGAGTAGATTCCTGAAAAAAATGTGTTTGTTTTATGAAAAATGTGAGTGTGTTACTGCTAAAAAGTTGATTTAAATATCGTTTTTGGATAAGGGTGATTGCAATATTTCAATAAGTTAATTGAAATTTTCTTGGAAGATTAGGGAGAGTGGATGCCTAGAAAGATGTTTTTTTAATTAGTTTTAGGTTTCAGAGAGTAGATTCCTGAAAAAAATGTGTTTGTTTTATGAAAAATGTGAGGGTGTTACTGCTAAAAAGTTGATTTAAATTTCGTTTTTGAATAAGGGTGATTGCAATATTTCAACAAGTCAATTGAAATTTTCTTGCACGATTAGGGACAGTGGATGCCTAGAAAGATATTTTTTTTAAATTAGTTTTAGGTTTCAGAGAGTAGATTCCTGAAAAAAATGTGTTTGTTTTATGAAAAATGTGAGTGTGTTACTGCTAAAAAGTTGATTTAAATTTCGTTTTTGGATAAGGGTGATTGCAATATTTCAACAAGTTAATTGAAATTTTCTTGCACGATTAGGGACAGTGGATGCCTAAAAAGATGTTTTTTTAAAATTAGTTTTAGGTTCCAGAGAGTAGATTCCTGAAAAAAATGTGTTTGTTTTATGAAAAATGTGAGTGTGTTACTGCTAAAAAGTTGATTTAAATTTCGTTTTTGGATAAGGGTGATTGCAATACTTCAACAAGTCAATTGAAATTTTCTTGCACGATTAGGGACAGTGGATGCATAGAAAGATTTCTTTTTTAAATTAGTATTAGGTTTCAGAGAGTAGATTCCTGAAAAAAATGTGTTTGTTTTATGAAAAATGTGAGGGTGTTACTGCTAAAAAGTTGATTTAAATTTCGTTTTTGAATAAGGGTGATTGCAATATTTCAACAAGTCAATTGAAATTTTCTTGCACGATTAGGGACAGTGGATGCCTAGAAAGATATTTTTTTTAAATTAGTTTTAGGTTTCAGAGAGTAGATTCCTGAAAAAAATGTGTTTGTTTTATGAAAAATGTGAGTGTGTTACTGCTAAAAAGTTGATTTAAATTTCGTTTTTGGATAAGGGTGATTGCAATATTTCAACAAGTCAATTGAAATTTTCTTGCACGATTAGGGACAGTGGATGCCTAGAAAGATGTTTTTTTAAAATTAGTTTTAGGTTCCAGAGAGTAGATTCCTGAAAAAAAATGTGTTTGTTTTATGAAAAATGTGAGTGTGTTACTGCTAAAAAGTTGATTTAATTTTTATTTTTGGATAAGGGTGATTGCAATATTTCAACAAGTCAATTGAAATTTTCTTGCACGATTAGGGACAGTGGATGCCTAGAAAGATGTTTTTTTAAAATTAGTTTTAGGTTCCAGAGAGTAGATTCCTGAAAAAAATGTGTTTGTTTTATGAAAAATGTGAGTGTGTTACTGCTAAAAAGTTGATTTAAATATCGTTTTTGGATAAGGGTGATTGCAATATTTCAATAAGTTAATTGAAATTTTCTTGGAAGAATAGGGAGAGTGGATGCCTAGAAAGATGTTTTTTTTAATTAGTTTTAGGTTTCAGAGAGTAGATTCCTGAAAAAAATGTGTTTGTTTTATGAAAAATGTGAGGGTGTTACTGCTAAAAAGTTGATTTAAATTTCGTTTTTGAATAAGGGTGATTGCAATATTTCAACAAGTCAATTGAAATTTTCTTGCACGATTAGGGACAGTGGATGCCTAGAAAGATATTTTTTTTAAATTAGTTTTAGGTTTCAGAGAGTAGATTCCTGAAAAAAATGTGTTTGTTTTATGAAAAATGTGAGTGTGTTACTGCTAAAAAGTTGATTTAAATTTCGTTTTTGGATAAGGGTGATTGCAATATTTCAACAAGTTCATTGAAATTTTCTTGCACGATTAGGGACAGTGGATGCCTAGAAAGATGTTTTTTAAAATTAGCTTTAGGTTCCAGAGAGTAGATTCCTGAAAAAAATGTGTTTGTTTTATGAAAAATGTGAGTGTGTTACTGCTAAAAAGTTGATTTAAATTTCGTTTTTGGATAAGGGTGATTGCAATACTTCAACAAGTCAATTGAAATTTTCTTGCACGATTAGGGACAGTGGATGCATAGAAAGATTTCTTTTTTAAATTAGTATTAGGTTTCAGAGAGTAGATTCCTGAAAAAAATGTGTTTGTTTTATGAAAAATGTGAGGGTGTTACTGCTAAAAAGTTGATTTAAATTTCGTTTTTGAATAAGGGTGATTGCAATATTTCAACAAGTCAATTGAAATTTTCTTGCACGATTAGGGACAATGGATGCCTAGAAAGATGTTTTTTTTAAATTAGTTTTAGGTTTCAGAGAGTAGATTCCTGAAAAAAATGTGTTTGTTTTATGAAAAATGTGAGGGTGTTACTGCTAAAAAGTTGATTTAAATTTCGTTTTTGAATAAGGGTGATTGCAATATTTCAACAAGTCAATTGAAATTTTCTTTCACGATTAGGGACAGTGGATGCCTAGAAAGATCTGTTTTTTTAAATTAGTTTTAGGTTCCAGAGAGTAGATTCCTGAAAAAAATGTGTTTGTTTTATGAAAAATGTGAGTGTGTTACTGCTAAAAAGTTGATTTAAATTTTATTTTTGGATAAGGGTGATTGCAATATTTCAACAAGTCAATTGAAATTTTCTTGCACGATTAGGGACAGTGGATGCCTAGAAAGATTTTTTTTTTAAATTAGTTTTAGGTTCCAGAGAGTAGATTCCTGAAAAAAATGTGTTTGTTTTATGAAAAATGTGAGTGTGTTACTGCAAAAAAGTTGATTTAAATATCGTTTTTGGATAAGGGTGATTGCAATATTTCAATAAGTTAATTGAAATTTTCTTGGAAGATTAGGGAGAGTGGATGCCTAGAAAGATGTTTTTTTAATTAGTTTTAGGTTTCAGAGAGTAGATTCCTGAAAAAAATGTGTTTGTTTTAAGAAAAATGTGAGGGTGTTACTGCTAAAAAGTTGATTTAAATTTCGTTTTTGAATAAGGGTGATTGCAATATTTCAACAAGTCAATTGAAATTTTCTTGCACGATTAGGGACAGTGGATGCCTAGAAAGATCTTTTTTTAAAATTAGTTTTAGGTTCCAGAGAGTAGATTCCTGAAAAAAATGTGTTTGTTTTATGAAAAATGTGAGTGTGTTACTGCTAAAAAGTTGATTTAAATATCGTTTTTGGATAAGGGTGATTGCAATATTTCAATAAGTTAATTGAAATTTTCTTGGAAGATTAGGGAGAGTGGATGCCTAGAAAGATGTTTTTTTTTATTTAGTTTTAGGTTTCAGAGAGTAGATTCCTGAAAAAAATGTGTTTGTTTTATGAAAAATGTGAGGGTGTTACTGCTAAAAAGTTGATTTAAATTTCGTTTTTGAATAAGGGTGATTGCAATATTTCAACAAGTCAATTGAAATTTTCTTGCACGATTAGGGACAGTGGATGCCTAGAAAGATATTTTTTTTAAATTAGTTTTAGGTTTCAGAGAGTAGATTCCTGAAAAAAATGTGTTTGTTTTATGAAAAATGTGAGTGTGTTACTGCTAAAAAGTTGATTTAAATTTCGTTTTTGGATAAGGGTGATTGCAATATTTCAACAAGTTAATTGAAATTTTCTTGCACGATTAGGGACAGTGGATGCCTAGAAAGATGTTTTTTAAAATTAGCTTTAGGTTCCAGAGAGTAGATTCCTGAAAAAAATGTGTTTGTTTTATGAAAAATGTGAGTGTGTTACTGCTAAAAAGTTGATTTAAATTTCGTTTTTGGATAAGGGTGATTGCAATACTTCAACAAGTCAATTGAAATTTTCTTGCACGATTAGGGACAGTGGATGCATAGAAAGATTTCTTTTTTAAATTAGTATTAGGTTTCAGAGAGTAGATTCCTGAAAAAAATGTGTTTGTTTTATGAAAAATGTGAGGGTGTTACTGCTAAAAAGTTGATTTAAATTTCGTTTTTGAATAAGGGTGATTGCAATATTTCAACAAGTCAATTGAAATTGTCTTGCACGATTAGGGACAGTGGATGCCTAGAAAGATTTTTTTTTAAATTAGTTTTAGGTTCCAGAGAGTAGATTCCTGAAAAAAATGTGTTTGTTTTATGAAAAATGTGAGTGTGTTACTGCTAAAAAGTTGATTTAAATTTCATTTTTGGATAAGGGTGATTGCAATATTTCAACAAGTCAATTGAAATTTTCTTGCACGATTAGGGACAGTGGATGCCTAGAAAGATGTTTTTTTTAAATTAGTTTTAGGTTCCAGAGAGTAGATTCCTGAAAAAAATGTGTTTGTTTTATGAAAAATGTGAGTGTGTTACTGCTAAAAAGTTGATTTAAATTTCGTTTTTGGATAAGGGTGATTGCAATACTTCAACGAGTCAATTGAAATTTTCTTGCACGATTAGGGACAGTGGATGCATAGAAAGATTTCTTTTTTAAATTAGTATTAGGTTTCAGAGAGTAGATTCCTGAAAAAAATGTGTTTGTTTTATGAAAAATGTGAGGGTGTTACTGCTAAAAAGTTGATTTAAATTTCGTTTTTGAATAAGGGTGATTGCAATATTTCAACAAGTCAATTGAAATTTTCTTGCACGATTAGGGACAGTGGATGCCTAGAAAGACTTTTTTTAAAATTAGTTTTAGGTTCTAGAGAGTAGATTCCTGAAAAAAATGTGTTTGTTTTATGAAAAATGTGAGTGTGTTACTGCTAAAAAGTTGATTTCAATTTCATTTTTGGATAAGGGTGATTGCAATATTTCAACAAGTCAATTGAAATTTTCTTGCACTATTAGGGACAGTGGATGCCTAGAAAGATATTTTTTTAAAATTAGTTTTAGGTTTCAGAGAGTAGATTCCTGAAAAAAATGTGTTTGTTTTATGAAAAATGTGAGTGTGTTACTGCTAAAAAGTTGATTTCAATTTCGTTTTTGGATAAGGGTGATTGCAATATTTCAACAAGTCAATTGAAATTTTCTTGCACGATTAGGGACAGTGGATGCCTAGAAAGATGTTTTTTTAAAATTAGTTTTAGGTTCCAGAGAGTAGATTCCTGAAAAAAATGTGTTTGTTTTATGAAAAATGTGAGTGTGTTACTGCTAAAAAGTTGATTTAAATTTCGTTTTTGGATAAGGGTGATTGCAATACTTCAACGAGTCAATTGAAATTTTCTTGCACGATTAGGGACAGTGGATGCATAGAAAGATTTCTTTTTTAAATTAGTATTAGGTTTCAGAGAGTAGATTCCTGAAAAAAATGTGTTTGTTTTATGAAAAATGTGAGGGTGTTACTGCTAAAAAGTTGATTTAAATTTCGTTTTTGAATAAGGGTGATTGCAATATTTCAACAAGTCAATTGAAATTTTCTTGCACGATTAGGGACAGTGGATGCCTAGAAAGATTTTTTTTTAAATTAGTTTTAGGTTCCAGAGAGTAGATTCCTGAAAAAAATGTGTTTGTTTTATGAAAAATGTGAGTGTGTTACTGCTAAAAAGTTGATTTAAATTTCATTTTTGGATAAGGGTGATTGCAATATTTCAACAAGTCAATTGAAATTTTCTTGCACTATTAGGGACAGTGGATGCCTAGAAAGATATTTTTTTAAAATTAGTTTTAGGTTTCAGAGAGTAGATTCCTGAAAAAAATGTGTTTGTTTTATGAAAAATGTGAGTGTGTTACTGCTAAAAAGTTGATTTAAATTTCGTTTTTGGATAAGGGTGATTGCAATATTTCAACAAGTCAATTGAAATTTTCTTGCACGATTAGGGACAGTGGATGCCTAGAAAGATGTTTTTTTTAAATTAGTTTTAGGTTCCAGAGAGTAGATTCCTGAAAAAAATGTGTTTGTTTTATGAAAAATGTGAGTGTGTTACTGCTAAAAAGTTGATTTAAATTTCGTTTTTGGATAAGGGTGATTGCAATACTTCAACAAGTCAATTGAAATTTTCTTGCACGATTAGGGACAGTGGATGCATAGAAAGATTTCTTTTTTAAATTAGTATTAGGTTTCAGAGAGTAGATTCCTGAAAAAAATGTGTTTGTTTTATGAAAAATGTGAGGGTGTTACTGCTAAAAAGTTGATTTAAATTTCGTTTTTGAATAAGGGTGATTGCAATATTTCAACAAGTCAATTGAAATTTTCTTGCACGATTAGGGACAGTGGATGCCTAGAAAGATGTTTTTTTAAAATTAGTTTTAGGTTCCAGAGAGTAGATTCCTGAAAAAAATGTGTTTGTTTTATGAAAAATGTGAGTGTGTTACTGCTAAAAAGTTGATTTAAATTTCATTTTTGGATAAGGGTGATTGCAATATTTCAACAAGTCAATTGAAATTTTCTTGCACGATAAGGGACAGTGGATGCCTAGAAAGATGTTTTTTTAAATTAGTTTTAGGTTCCAGAGAGTAGATTCCTGAAAAAAATGTGTTTGTTTTATGAAAAATGTGAGTGTGTTACTGCTAAAAAGTTGATTTAAATATCGTTTTTGGATAAGGGTGATTGCAATATTTCAATAAGTTAATTGAAATTTTCTTGGAAGATTAGGGAGAGTGGATGCCTAGAAAGATGTTTTTTTAATTAGTTTTAGGTTTCAGAGAGTAGATTCCTGAAAAAAATGTGTTTGTTTTATGAAAAATGTGAGGGTGTTACTGCTAAAAAGTTGATTTAAATTTCGTTTTTGAATAAGGGTGATTGCAATATTTCAACAAGTCAATTGAAATTTTCTTGCACGATTAGGGACAGTGGATGCCTAGAAAGATATTTTTTTTAAATTAGTTTTAGGTTTCAGAGAGTAGATTCCTGAAAAAAATGTGTTTGTTTTATGAAAAATGTGAGTGTGTTACTGCTAAAAAGTTGATTTAAATTTCGTTTTTGGATAAGGGTGATTGCAATATTTCAACAAGTTAATTGAAATTTTCTTGCACGATTAGGGACAGTGGATGCCTAAAAAGATGTTTTTTTAAAATTAGTTTTAGGTTCCAGAGAGTAGATTCCTGAAAAAAATGTGTTTGTTTTATGAAAAATGTGAGTGTGTTACTGCTAAAAAGTTGATTTAAATTTCGTTTTTGGATAAGGGTGATTGCAATACTTCAACAAGTCAATTGAAATTTTCTTGCACGATTAGGGACAGTGGATGCATAGAAAGATTTCTTTTTTAAATTAGTATTAGGTTTCAGAGAGTAGATTCCTGAAAAAAATGTGTTTGTTTTATGAAAAATGTGAGGGTGTTACTGCTAAAAAGTTGATTTAAATTTCGTTTTTGAATAAGGGTGATTGCAATATTTCAACAAGTCAATTGAAATTTTCTTGCACGATTAGGGACAGTGGATGCCTAGAAAGATATTTTTTTTAAATTAGTTTTAGGTTTCAGAGAGTAGATTCCTGAAAAAAATGTGTTTGTTTTATGAAAAATGTGAGTGTGTTACTGCTAAAAAGTTGATTTAAATTTCGTTTTTGGATAAGGGTGATTGCAATATTTCAACAAGTCAATTGAAATTTTCTTGCACGATTAGGGACAGTGGATGCCTAGAAAGATGTTTTTTTAAAATTAGTTTTAGGTTCCAGAGAGTAGATTCCTGAAAAAAAATGTGTTTGTTTTATGAAAAATGTGAGTGTGTTACTGCTAAAAAGTTGATTTAATTTTTATTTTTGGATAAGGGTGATTGCAATATTTCAACAAGTCAATTGAAATTTTCTTGCACGATTAGGGACAGTGGATGCCTAGAAAGATGTTTTTTTAAAATTAGTTTTAGGTTCCAGAGAGTAGATTCCTGAAAAAAATGTGTTTGTTTTATGAAAAATGTGAGTGTGTTACTGCTAAAAAGTTGATTTAAATATCGTTTTTGGATAAGGGTGATTGCAATATTTCAATAAGTTAATTGAAATTTTCTTGGAAGAATAGGGAGAGTGGATGCCTAGAAAGATGTTTTTTTTAATTAGTTTTAGGTTTCAGAGAGTAGATTCCTGAAAAAAATGTGTTTGTTTTATGAAAAATGTGAGGGTGTTACTGCTAAAAAGTTGATTTAAATTTCGTTTTTGAATAAGGGTGATTGCAATATTTCAACAAGTCAATTGAAATTTTCTTGCACGATTAGGGACAGTGGATGCCTAGAAAGATATTTTTTTTAAATTAGTTTTAGGTTTCAGAGAGTAGATTCCTGAAAAAAATGTGTTTGTTTTATGAAAAATGTGAGTGTGTTACTGCTAAAAAGTTGATTTAAATTTCGTTTTTGGATAAGGGTGATTGCAATATTTCAACAAGTTCATTGAAATTTTCTTGCACGATTAGGGACAGTGGATGCCTAGAAAGATGTTTTTTAAAATTAGCTTTAGGTTCCAGAGAGTAGATTCCTGAAAAAAATGTGTTTGTTTTATGAAAAATGTGAGTGTGTTACTGCTAAAAAGTTGATTTAAATTTCGTTTTTGGATAAGGGTGATTGCAATACTTCAACAAGTCAATTGAAATTTTCTTGCACGATTAGGGACAGTGGATGCATAGAAAGATTTCTTTTTTAAATTAGTATTAGGTTTCAGAGAGTAGATTCCTGAAAAAAATGTGTTTGTTTTATGAAAAATGTGAGGGTGTTACTGCTAAAAAGTTGATTTAAATTTCGTTTTTGAATAAGGGTGATTGCAATATTTCAACAAGTCAATTGAAATTTTCTTGCACGATTAGGGACAATGGATGCCTAGAAAGATGTTTTTTTTAAATTAGTTTTAGGTTTCAGAGAGTAGATTCCTGAAAAAAATGTGTTTGTTTTATGAAAAATGTGAGGGTGTTACTGCTAAAAAGTTGATTTAAATTTCGTTTTTGAATAAGGGTGATTGCAATATTTCAACAAGTCAATTGAAATTTTCTTTCACGATTAGGGACAGTGGATGCCTAGAAAGATCTGTTTTTTTAAATTAGTTTTAGGTTCCAGAGAGTAGATTCCTGAAAAAAATGTGTTTGTTTTATGAAAAATGTGAGTGTGTTACTGCTAAAAAGTTGATTTAAATTTTATTTTTGGATAAGGGTGATTGCAATATTTCAACAAGTCAATTGAAATTTTCTTGCACGATTAGGGACAGTGGATGCCTAGAAAGATTTTTTTTTTAAATTAGTTTTAGGTTCCAGAGAGTAGATTCCTGAAAAAAATGTGTTTGTTTTATGAAAAATGTGAGTGTGTTACTGCAAAAAAGTTGATTTAAATATCGTTTTTGGATAAGGGTGATTGCAATATTTCAATAAGTTAATTGAAATTTTCTTGGAAGATTAGGGAGAGTGGATGCCTAGAAAGATGTTTTTTTAATTAGTTTTAGGTTTCAGAGAGTAGATTCCTGAAAAAAATGTGTTTGTTTTATGAAAAATGTGAGGGTGTTACTGCTAAAAAGTTGATTTAAATTTCGTTTTTGAATAAGGGTGATTGCAATATTTCAACAAGTCAATTGAAATTTTCTTGCACGATTAGGGACAGTGGATGCCTAGAAAGATCTTTTTTTAAAATTAGTTTTAGGTTCCAGAGAGTAGATTCCTGAAAAAAATGTGTTTGTTTTATGAAAAATGTGAGTGTGTTACTGCTAAAAAGTTGATTTAAATATCGTTTTTGGATAAGGGTGATTGCAATATTTCAATAAGTTAATTGAAATTTTCTTGGAAGATTAGGGAGAGTGGATGCCTAGAAAGATGTTTTTTTTTATTTAGTTTTAGGTTTCAGAGAGTAGATTCCTGAAAAAAATGTGTTTGTTTTATGAAAAATGTGAGGGTGTTACTGCTAAAAAGTTGATTTAAATTTCATTTTTGAATAAGGGTGATTGCAATATTTCAACAAGTCAATTGAAATTTTCTTGCACGATTAGGGACAGTGGATGCCTAGAAAGATATTTTTTTTAAATTAGTTTTAGGTTTCAGAGAGTAGATTCCTGAAAAAAATGTGTTTGTTTTATGAAAAATGTGAGTGTGTTACTGCTAAAAAGTTGATTTAAATTTCGTTTTTGGATAAGGGTGATTGCAATATTTCAACAAGTTAATTGAAATTTTCTTGCACGATTAGGGACAGTGGATGCCTAGAAAGATGTTTTTTAAAATTAGCTTTAGGTTCCAGAGAGTAGATTCCTGAAAAAAATGTGTTTGTTTTATGAAAAATGTGAGTGTGTTACTGCTAAAAAGTTGATTTAAATTTCGTTTTTGGATAAGGGTGATTGCAATACTTCAACAAGTCAATTGAAATTTTCTTGCACGATTAGGGACAGTGGATGCATAGAAAGATTTCTTTTTTAAATTAGTATTAGGTTTCAGAGAGTAGATTCCTGAAAAAAATGTGTTTGTTTTATGAAAAATGTGAGGGTGTTACTGCTAAAAAGTTGATTTAAATTTCGTTTTTGAATAAGGGTGATTGCAATATTTCAACAAGTCAATTGAAATTGTCTTGCACGATTAGGGACAGTGGATGCCTAGAAAGATTTTTTTTAAATTAGTTTTAGGTTCCAGAGAGTAGATTCCTGAAAAAAATGTGTTTGTTTTATGAAAAATGTGAGTGTGTTACTGCTAAAAAGTTGATTTAAATTTCATTTTTGGATAAGGGTGATTGCAATATTTCAACAAGTCAATTGAAATTTTCTTGCACGATTAGGGACAGTGGATGCCTAGAAAGATGTTTTTTTTAAATTAGTTTTAGGTTCCAGAGAGTAGATTCCTGAAAAAAATGTGTTTGTTTTATGAAAAATGTGAGTGTGTTACTGCTAAAAAGTTGATTTAAATTTCGTTTTTGGATAAGGGTGATTGCAATACTTCAACGAGTCAATTGAAATTTTCTTGCACGATTAGGGACAGTGGATGCATAGAAAGATTTCTTTTTTAAATTAGTATTAGGTTTCAGAGAGTAGATTCCTGAAAAAAATGTGTTTGTTTTATGAAAAATGTGAGGGTGTTACTGCTAAAAAGTTGATTTAAATTTCGTTTTTGGATAAGGGTGATTGCAATATTTCAACAAGTCAATTGAAATTTTCTTGCACGATTAGGGACAGTGGATGCCTAGAAAGATGTTTTTTTTAAATTAGTTTTAGGTTCCAGAGAGTAGATTCCTGAAAAAAATGTGTTTGTTTTATGAAAAATGTGAGTGTGTTACTGCTAAAAAGTTGATTTAAATTTCGTTTTTGGATAAGGGTGATTGCAATACTTCAACGAGTCAATTGAAATTTTCTTGCACGATTAGGGACAGTGGATGCATAGAAAGATTTCTTTTTTAAATTAGTATTAGGTTTCAGAGAGTAGATTCCTGAAAAAAATGTGTTTGTTTTATGAAAAATGTGAGGGTGTTACTGCTAAAAAGTTGATTTAAATTTCGTTTTTGAATAAGGGTGATTGCAATATTTCAACAAGTCAATTGAAATTTTCTTGCACGATTAGGGACAGTGGATGCCTAGAAAGATGTTTTTTTTAAATTAGTTTTAGGTTCCAGAGAGTAGATTCCTGAAAAAAATGTGTTTGTTTTATGAAAAATGTGAGTGTGTTACTGCTAAAAAGTTGATTTAAATTTCGTTTTTGGATAAGGGTGATTGCAATACTTCAACAAGTCAATTGAAATTTTCTTGCACGATTAGGGACAGTGGATGCATAGAAAGATTTCTTTTTTAAATTAGTATTAGGTTTCAGAGAGTAGATTCCTGAAAAAAATGTGTTTGTTTTATGAAAAATGTGAGGGTGTTACTGCTAAAAAGTTGATTTAAATTTCGTTTTTGAATAAGGGTGATTGCAATATTTCAACAAGTCAATTGAAATTTTCTTGCACGATTAGGGACAGTGGATGCCTAGAAAGATGTTTTTTTAAAATTAGTTTTAGGTTCCAGAGAGTAGATTCCTGAAAAAAATGTGTTTGTTTTATGAAAAATGTGAGTGTGTTACTGCTAAAAAGTTGATTTAAATTTCATTTTTGGATAAGGGTGATTGCAATATTTCAACAAGTCAATTGAAATTTTCTTGCACGATAAGGGACAGTGGATGCCTAGAAAGATGTTTTTTTAAATTAGTTTTAGGTTCCAGAGAGTAGATTCCTGAAAAAAATGTGTTTGTTTTATGAAAAATGTGAGTGTGTTACTGCTAAAAAGTTGATTTAAATATCGTTTTTGGATAAGGGTGATTGCAATATTTCAATAAGTTAATTGAAATTTTCTTGGAAGATTAGGGAGAGTGGATGCCTAGAAAGATGTTTTTTTAATTAGTTTTAGGTTTCAGAGAGTAGATTCCTGAAAAAAATGTGTTTGTTTTATGAAAAATGTGAGGGTGTTACTGCTAAAAAGTTGATTTAAATTTCGTTTTTGAATAAGGGTGATTGCAATATTTCAACAAGTCAATTGAAATTTTCTTGCACGATTAGGGACAGTGGATGCCTAGAAAGATATTTTTTTTAAATTAGTTTTAGGTTTCAGAGAGTAGATTCCTGAAAAAAATGTGTTTGTTTTATGAAAAATGTGAGTGTGTTACTGCTAAAAAGTTGATTTAAATTTCGTTTTTGGATAAGGGTGATTGCAATATTTCAACAAGTTAATTGAAATTTTCTTGCACGATTAGGGACAGTGGATGCCTAAAAAGATGTTTTTTTAAAATTAGTTTTAGGTTCCAGAGAGTAGATTCCTGAAAAAAATGTGTTTGTTTTATGAAAAATGTGAGTGTGTTACTGCTAAAAAGTTGATTTAAATTTCGTTTTTGGATAAGGGTGATTGCAATACTTCAACAAGTCAATTGAAATTTTCTTGCACGATTAGGGACAGTGGATGCATAGAAAGATTTCTTTTTTAAATTAGTATTAGGTTTCAGAGAGTAGATTCCTGAAAAAAATGTGTTTGTTTTATGAAAAATGTGAGGGTGTTACTGCTAAAAAGTTGATTTAAATTTCGTTTTTGAATAAGGGTGATTGCAATATTTCAACAAGTCAATTGAAATTTTCTTGCACGATTAGGGACAGTGGATGCCTAGAAAGATATTTTTTTTAAATTAGTTTTAGGTTTCAGAGAGTAGATTCCTGAAAAAAATGTGTTTGTTTTATGAAAAATGTGAGTGTGTTACTGCTAAAAAGTTGATTTAAATTTCGTTTTTGGATAAGGGTGATTGCAATATTTCAACAAGTCAATTGAAATTTTCTTGCACGATTAGGGACAGTGGATGCCTAGAAAGATGTTTTTTTAAAATTAGTTTTAGGTTCCAGAGAGTAGATTCCTGAAAAAAAATGTGTTTGTTTTATGAAAAATGTGAGTGTGTTACTGCTAAAAAGTTGATTTAATTTTTATTTTTGGATAAGGGTGATTGCAATATTTCAACAAGTCAATTGAAATTTTCTTGCACGATTAGGGACAGTGGATGCCTAGAAAGATGTTTTTTTAAAATTAGTTTTAGGTTCCAGAGAGTAGATTCCTGAAAAAAATGTGTTTGTTTTATGAAAAATGTGAGTGTGTTACTGCTAAAAAGTTGATTTAAATATCGTTTTTGGATAAGGGTGATTGCAATATTTCAATAAGTTAATTGAAATTTTCTTGGAAGAATAGGGAGAGTGGATGCCTAGAAAGATGTTTTTTTTAATTAGTTTTAGGTTTCAGAGAGTAGATTCCTGAAAAAAATGTGTTTGTTTTATGAAAAATGTGAGGGTGTTACTGCTAAAAAGTTGATTTAAATTTCGTTTTTGAATAAGGGTGATTGCAATATTTCAACAAGTCAATTGAAATTTTCTTGCACGATTAGGGACAGTGGATGCCTAGAAAGATATTTTTTTTAAATTAGTTTTAGGTTTCAGAGAGTAGATTCCTGAAAAAAATGTGTTTGTTTTATGAAAAATGTGAGTGTGTTACTGCTAAAAAGTTGATTTAAATTTCGTTTTTGGATAAGGGTGATTGCAATATTTCAACAAGTTCATTGAAATTTTCTTGCACGATTAGGGACAGTGGATGCCTAGAAAGATGTTTTTTAAAATTAGCTTTAGGTTCCAGAGAGTAGATTCCTGAAAAAAATGTGTTTGTTTTATGAAAAATGTGAGTGTGTTACTGCTAAAAAGTTGATTTAAATTTCGTTTTTGGATAAGGGTGATTGCAATACTTCAACAAGTCAATTGAAATTTTCTTGCACGATTAGGGACAGTGGATGCATAGAAAGATTTCTTTTTTAAATTAGTATTAGGTTTCAGAGAGTAGATTCCTGAAAAAAATGTGTTTGTTTTATGAAAAATGTGAGGGTGTTACTGCTAAAAAGTTGATTTAAATTTCGTTTTTGAATAAGGGTGATTGCAATATTTCAACAAGTCAATTGAAATTTTCTTGCACGATTAGGGACAATGGATGCCTAGAAAGATGTTTTTTTTAAATTAGTTTTAGGTTTCAGAGAGTAGATTCCTGAAAAAAATGTGTTTGTTTTATGAAAAATGTGAGGGTGTTACTGCTAAAAAGTTGATTTAAATTTCGTTTTTGAATAAGGGTGATTGCAATATTTCAACAAGTCAATTGAAATTTTCTTTCACGATTAGGGACAGTGGATGCCTAGAAAGATCTGTTTTTTTAAATTAGTTTTAGGTTCCAGAGAGTAGATTCCTGAAAAAAATGTGTTTGTTTTATGAAAAATGTGAGTGTGTTACTGCTAAAAAGTTGATTTAAATTTTATTTTTGGATAAGGGTGATTGCAATATTTCAACAAGTCAATTGAAATTTTCTTGCACGATTAGGGACAGTGGATGCCTAGAAAGATTTTTTTTTTAAATTAGTTTTAGGTTCCAGAGAGTAGATTCCTGAAAAAAATGTGTTTGTTTTATGAAAAATGTGAGTGTGTTACTGCAAAAAAGTTGATTTAAATATCGTTTTTGGATAAGGGTGATTGCAATATTTCAATAAGTTAATTGAAATTTTCTTGGAAGATTAGGGAGAGTGGATGCCTAGAAAGATGTTTTTTTAATTAGTTTTAGGTTTCAGAGAGTAGATTCCTGAAAAAAATGTGTTTGTTTTATGAAAAATGTGAGGGTGTTACTGCTAAAAAGTTGATTTAAATTTCGTTTTTGAATAAGGGTGATTGCAATATTTCAACAAGTCAATTGAAATTTTCTTGCACGATTAGGGACAGTGGATGCCTAGAAAGATCTTTTTTTAAAATTAGTTTTAGGTTCCAGAGAGTAGATTCCTGAAAAAAATGTGTTTGTTTTATGAAAAATGTGAGTGTGTTACTGCTAAAAAGTTGATTTAAATATCGTTTTTGGATAAGGGTGATTGCAATATTTCAATAAGTTAATTGAAATTTTCTTGGAAGATTAGGGAGAGTGGATGCCTAGAAAGATGTTTTTTTTTATTTAGTTTTAGGTTTCAGAGAGTAGATTCCTGAAAAAAATGTGTTTGTTTTATGAAAAATGTGAGGGTGTTACTGCTAAAAAGTTGATTTAAATTTCATTTTTGAATAAGGGTGATTGCAATATTTCAACAAGTCAATTGAAATTTTCTTGCACGATTAGGGACAGTGGATGCCTAGAAAGATATTTTTTTTAAATTAGTTTTAGGTTTCAGAGAGTAGATTCCTGAAAAAAATGTGTTTGTTTTATGAAAAATGTGAGTGTGTTACTGCTAAAAAGTTGATTTAAATTTCGTTTTTGGATAAGGGTGATTGCAATATTTCAACAAGTTAATTGAAATTTTCTTGCACGATTAGGGACAGTGGATGCCTAGAAAGATGTTTTTTAAAATTAGCTTTAGGTTCCAGAGAGTAGATTCCTGAAAAAAATGTGTTTGTTTTATGAAAAATGTGAGTGTGTTACTGCTAAAAAGTTGATTTAAATTTCGTTTTTGGATAAGGGTGATTGCAATACTTCAACAAGTCAATTGAAATTTTCTTGCACGATTAGGGACAGTGGATGCATAGAAAGATTTCTTTTTTAAATTAGTATTAGGTTTCAGAGAGTAGATTCCTGAAAAAAATGTGTTTGTTTTATGAAAAATGTGAGGGTGTTACTGCTAAAAAGTTGATTTAAATTTCGTTTTTGAATAAGGGTGATTGCAATATTTCAACAAGTCAATTGAAATTGTCTTGCACGATTAGGGACAGTGGATGCCTAGAAAGATTTTTTTTTAAATTAGTTTTAGGTTCCAGAGAGTAGATTCCTGAAAAAAATGTGTTTGTTTTATGAAAAATGTGAGTGTGTTACTGCTAAAAAGTTGATTTAAATTTCATTTTTGGATAAGGGTGATTGCAATATTTCAACAAGTCAATTGAAATTTTCTTGCACGATTAGGGACAGTGGATGCCTAGAAAGATGTTTTTTTTAAATTAGTTTTAGGTTCCAGAGAGTAGATTCCTGAAAAAAATGTGTTTGTTTTATGAAAAATGTGAGTGTGTTACTGCTAAAAAGTTGATTTAAATTTCGTTTTTGGATAAGGGTGATTGCAATACTTCAACGAGTCAATTGAAATTTTCTTGCACGATTAGGGACAGTGGATGCATAGAAAGATTTCTTTTTTAAATTAGTATTAGGTTTCAGAGAGTAGATTCCTGAAAAAAATGTGTTTGTTTTATGAAAAATGTGAGGGTGTTACTGCTAAAAAGTTGATTTAAATTTCGTTTTTGAATAAGGGTGATTGCAATATTTCAACAAGTCAATTGAAATTTTCTTGCACGATTAGGGACAGTGGATGCCTAGAAAGACTTTTTTTAAAATTAGTTTTAGGTTCTAGAGAGTAGATTCCTGAAAAAAATGTGTTTGTTTTATGAAAAATGTGAGTGTGTTACTGCTAAAAAGTTGATTTCAATTTCATTTTTGGATAAGGGTGATTGCAATATTTCAACAAGTCAATTGAAATTTTCTTGCACTATTAGGGACAGTGGATGCCTAGAAAGATATTTTTTTAAAATTAGTTTTAGGTTTCAGAGAGTAGATTCCTGAAAAAAATGTGTTTGTTTTATGAAAAATGTGAGTGTGTTACTGCTAAAAAGTTGATTTCAATTTCGTTTTTGGATAAGGGTGATTGCAATATTTCAACAAGTCAATTGAAATTTTCTTGCACGATTAGGGACAGTGGATGCCTAGAAAGATGTTTTTTTAAAATTAGTTTTAGGTTCCAGAGAGTAGATTCCTGAAAAAAATGTGTTTGTTTTATGAAAAATGTGAGTGTGTTACTGCTAAAAAGTTGATTTAAATTTCGTTTTTGGATAAGGGTGATTGCAATACTTCAACGAGTCAATTGAAATTTTCTTGCACGATTAGGGACAGTGGATGCATAGAAAGATTTCTTTTTTAAATTAGTATTAGGTTTCAGAGAGTAGATTCCTGAAAAAAATGTGTTTGTTTTATGAAAAATGTGAGGGTGTTACTGCTAAAAAGTTGATTTAAATTTCGTTTTTGAATAAGGGTGATTGCAATATTTCAACAAGTCAATTGAAATTTTCTTGCACGATTAGGGACAGTGGATGCCTAGAAAGATTTTTTTTTAAATTAGTTTTAGGTTCCAGAGAGTAGATTCCTGAAAAAAATGTGTTTGTTTTATGAAAAATGTGAGTGTGTTACTGCTAAAAAGTTGATTTAAATTTCATTTTTGGATAAGGGTGATTGCAATATTTCAACAAGTCAATTGAAATTTTCTTGCACTATTAGGGACAGTGGATGCCTAGAAAGATATTTTTTTAAAATTAGTTTTAGGTTTCAGAGAGTAGATTCCTGAAAAAAATGTGTTTGTTTTATGAAAAATGTGAGTGTGTTACTGCTAAAAAGTTGATTTAAATTTCGTTTTTGGATAAGGGTGATTGCAATATTTCAACAAGTCAATTGAAATTTTCTTGCACAATTAGGGACAGTGGATGCCTAGAAAGATGTTTTTTTTAAATTAGTTTTAGGTTCCAGAGAGTAGATTCCTGAAAAAAATGTGTTTGTTTTATGAAAAATGTGAGTGTGTTACTGCTAAAAAGTTGATTTAAATTTCGTTTTTGGATAAGGGTGATTGCAATACTTCAACAAGTCAATTGAAATTTTCTTGCACGATTAGGGACAGTGGATGCATAGAAAGATTTCTTTTTCAAATTAGTATTAGGTTTCAGAGAGTAGATTCCTGAAAAAAATGTGTTTGTTTTATGAAAAATGTGAGGGTGTTACTGCTAAAAAGTTGATTTAAATTTCGTTTTTGAATAAGGGTGATTGCAATATTTCAACAAGTCAATTGAAATTTTCTTGCACGATTAGGGACAGTGGATGCCTAGAAAGATGTTTTTTTAAAATTAGTTTTAGGTTCCAGAGAGTAGATTCCTGAAAAAAATGTGTTTGTTTTATGAAAAATGTGAGTGTGTTACTGCTAAAAAGTTGATTTAAATTTCATTTTTGGATAAGGGTGATTGCAATATTTCAACAAGTCAATTGAAATTTTCTTGCACGATAAGGGACAGTGGATGCCTAGAAAGATGTTTTTTTAAATTAGTTTTAGGTTCCAGAGAGTAGATTCCTGAAAAAAATGTGTTTGTTTTATGAAAAATGTGAGTGTGTTACTGCTAAAAAGTTGATTTAAATATCGTTTTTGGATAAGGGTGATTGCAATATTTCAATAAGTTAATTGAAATTTTCTTGGAAGATTAGGGAGAGTGGATGCCTAGAAAGATGTTTTTTTAATTAGTTTTAGGTTTCAGAGAGTAGATTCCTGAAAAAAATGTGTTTGTTTTATGAAAAATGTGAGGGTGTTACTGCTAAAAAGTTGATTTAAATTTCGTTTTTGAATAAGGGTGATTGCAATATTTCAACAAGTCAATTGAAATTTTCTTGCACGATTAGGGACAGTGGATGCCTAGAAAGATATTTTTTTTAAATTAGTTTTAGGTTTCAGAGAGTAGATTCCTGAAAAAAATGTGTTTGTTTTATGAAAAATGTGAGTGTGTTACTGCTAAAAAGTTGATTTAAATTTCGTTTTTGGATAAGGGTGATTGCAATATTTCAACAAGTTAATTGAAATTTTCTTGCACGATTAGGGACAGTGGATGCCTAAAAAGATGTTTTTTTAAAATTAGTTTTAGGTTCCAGAGAGTAGATTCCTGAAAAAAATGTGTTTGTTTTATGAAAAATGTGAGTGTGTTACTGCTAAAAAGTTGATTTAAATTTCGTTTTTGGATAAGGGTGATTGCAATACTTCAACAAGTCAATTGAAATTTTCTTGCACGATTAGGGACAGTGGATGCATAGAAAGATTTCTTTTTTAAATTAGTATTAGGTTTCAGAGAGTAGATTCCTGAAAAAAATGTGTTTGTTTTATGAAAAATGTGAGGGTGTTACTGCTAAAAAGTTGATTTAAATTTCGTTTTTGAATAAGGGTGATTGCAATATTTCAACAAGTCAATTGAAATTTTCTTGCACGATTAGGGACAGTGGATGCCTAGAAAGATATTTTTTTTAAATTAGTTTTAGGTTTCAGAGAGTAGATTCCTGAAAAAAATGTGTTTGTTTTATGAAAAATGTGAGTGTGTTACTGCTAAAAAGTTGATTTAAATTTCGTTTTTGGATAAGGGTGATTGCAATATTTCAACAAGTCAATTGAAATTTTCTTGCACGATTAGGGACAGTGGATGCCTAGAAAGATGTTTTTTTAAAATTAGTTTTAGGTTCCAGAGAGTAGATTCCTGAAAAAAAATGTGTTTGTTTTATGAAAAATGTGAGTGTGTTACTGCTAAAAAGTTGATTTAATTTTTATTTTTGGATAAGGGTGATTGCAATATTTCAACAAGTCAATTGAAATTTTCTTGCACGATTAGGGACAGTGGATGCCTAGAAAGATGTTTTTTTAAAATTAGTTTTAGGTTCCAGAGAGTAGATTCCTGAAAAAAATGTGTTTGTTTTATGAAAAATGTGAGTGTGTTACTGCTAAAAAGTTGATTTAAATATCGTTTTTGGATAAGGGTGATTGCAATATTTCAATAAGTTAATTGAAATTTTCTTGGAAGAATAGGGAGAGTGGATGCCTAGAAAGATGTTTTTTTTAATTAGTTTTAGGTTTCAGAGAGTAGATTCCTGAAAAAAATGTGTTTGTTTTATGAAAAATGTGAGGGTGTTACTGCTAAAAAGTTGATTTAAATTTCGTTTTTGAATAAGGGTGATTGCAATATTTCAACAAGTCAATTGAAATTTTCTTGCACGATTAGGGACAGTGGATGCCTAGAAAGATATTTTTTTTAAATTAGTTTTAGGTTTCAGAGAGTAGATTCCTGAAAAAAATGTGTTTGTTTTATGAAAAATGTGAGTGTGTTACTGCTAAAAAGTTGATTTAAATTTCGTTTTTGGATAAGGGTGATTGCAATATTTCAACAAGTTCATTGAAATTTTCTTGCACGATTAGGGACAGTGGATGCCTAGAAAGATGTTTTTTAAAATTAGCTTTAGGTTCCAGAGAGTAGATTCCTGAAAAAAATGTGTTTGTTTTATGAAAAATGTGAGTGTGTTACTGCTAAAAAGTTGATTTAAATTTCGTTTTTGGATAAGGGTGATTGCAATACTTCAACAAGTCAATTGAAATTTTCTTGCACGATTAGGGACAGTGGATGCATAGAAAGATTTCTTTTTTAAATTAGTATTAGGTTTCAGAGAGTAGATTCCTGAAAAAAATGTGTTTGTTTTATGAAAAATGTGAGGGTGTTACTGCTAAAAAGTTGATTTAAATTTCGTTTTTGAATAAGGGTGATTGCAATATTTCAACAAGTCAATTGAAATTTTCTTGCACGATTAGGGACAATGGATGCCTAGAAAGATGTTTTTTTTAAATTAGTTTTAGGTTTCAGAGAGTAGATTCCTGAAAAAAATGTGTTTGTTTTATGAAAAATGTGAGGGTGTTACTGCTAAAAAGTTGATTTAAATTTCGTTTTTGAATAAGGGTGATTGCAATATTTCAACAAGTCAATTGAAATTTTCTTTCACGATTAGGGACAGTGGATGCCTAGAAAGATCTGTTTTTTTAAATTAGTTTTAGGTTCCAGAGAGTAGATTCCTGAAAAAAATGTGTTTGTTTTATGAAAAATGTGAGTGTGTTACTGCTAAAAAGTTGATTTAAATTTTATTTTTGGATAAGGGTGATTGCAATATTTCAACAAGTCAATTGAAATTTTCTTGCACGATTAGGGACAGTGGATGCCTAGAAAGATTTTTTTTTTAAATTAGTTTTAGGTTCCAGAGAGTAGATTCCTGAAAAAAATGTGTTTGTTTTATGAAAAATGTGAGTGTGTTACTGCAAAAAAGTTGATTTAAATATCGTTTTTGGATAAGGGTGATTGCAATATTTCAATAAGTTAATTGAAATTTTCTTGGAAGATTAGGGAGAGTGGATGCCTAGAAAGATGTTTTTTTAATTAGTTTTAGGTTTCAGAGAGTAGATTCCTGAAAAAAATGTGTTTGTTTTATGAAAAATGTGAGGGTGTTACTGCTAAAAAGTTGATTTAAATTTCGTTTTTGAATAAGGGTGATTGCAATATTTCAACAAGTCAATTGAAATTTTCTTGCACGATTAGGGACAGTGGATGCCTAGAAAGATCTTTTTTTAAAATTAGTTTTAGGTTCCAGAGAGTAGATTCCTGAAAAAAATGTGTTTGTTTTATGAAAAATGTGAGTGTGTTACTGCTAAAAAGTTGATTTAAATATCGTTTTTGGATAAGGGTGATTGCAATATTTCAATAAGTTAATTGAAATTTTCTTGGAAGATTAGGGAGAGTGGATGCCTAGAAAGATGTTTTTTTTTATTTAGTTTTAGGTTTCAGAGAGTAGATTCCTGAAAAAAATGTGTTTGTTTTATGAAAAATGTGAGGGTGTTACTGCTAAAAAGTTGATTTAAATTTCGTTTTTGAATAAGGGTGATTGCAATATTTCAACAAGTCAATTGAAATTTTCTTGCACGATTAGGGACAGTGGATGCCTAGAAAGATATTTTTTTTAAATTAGTTTTAGGTTTCAGAGAGTAGATTCCTGAAAAAAATGTGTTTGTTTTATGAAAAATGTGAGTGTGTTACTGCTAAAAAGTTGATTTAAATTTCGTTTTTGGATAAGGGTGATTGCAATATTTCAACAAGTTAATTGAAATTTTCTTGCACGATTAGGGACAGTGGATGCCTACAAAGATGTTTTTTAAAATTAGCTTTAGGTTCCAGAGAGTAGATTCCTGAAAAAAATGTGTTTGTTTTATGAAAAATGTGAGTGTGTTACTGCTAAAAAGTTGATTTAAATTTCGTTTTTGGATAAGGGTGATTGCAATACTTCAACAAGTCAATTGAAATTTTCTTGCACGATTAGGGACAGTGGATGCATAGAAAGATTTCTTTTTTAAATTAGTATTAGGTTTCAGAGAGTAGATTCCTGAAAAAAATGTGTTTGTTTTATGAAAAATGTGAGGGTGTTACTGCTAAAAAGTTGATTTAAATTTCGTTTTTGAATAAGGGTGATTGCAATATTTCAACAAGTCAATTGAAATTGTCTTGCACGATTAGGGACAGTGGATGCCTAGAAAGATTTTTTTTTAAATTAGTTTTAGGTTCCAGAGAGTAGATTCCTGAAAAAAATGTGTTTGTTTTATGAAAAATGTGAGTGTGTTACTGCTAAAAAGTTGATTTAAATTTCATTTTTGGATAAGGGTGATTGCAATATTTCAACAAGTCAATTGAAATTTTCTTGCACGATTAGGGACAGTGGATGCCTAGAAAGATGTTTTTTTTAAATTAGTTTTAGGTTCCAGAGAGTAGATTCCTGAAAAAAATGTGTTTGTTTTATGAAAAATGTGAGTGTGTTACTGCTAAAAAGTTGATTTAAATTTCGTTTTTGGATAAGGGTGATTGCAATACTTCAACGAGTCAATTGAAATTTTCTTGCACGATTAGGGACAGTGGATGCATAGAAAGATTTCTTTTTTAAATTAGTATTAGGTTTCAGAGAGTAGATTCCTGAAAAAAATGTGTTTGTTTTATGAAAAATGTGAGGGTGTTACTGCTAAAAAGTTGATTTAAATTTCGTTTTTGAATAAGGGTGATTGCAATATTTCAACAAGTCAATTGAAATTTTCTTGCACGATTAGGGACAGTGGATGCCTAGAAAGACTTTTTTTAAAATTAGTTTTAGGTTCTAGAGAGTAGATTCCTGAAAAAAATGTGTTTGTTTTATGAAAAATGTGAGTGTGTTACTGCTAAAAAGTTGATTTCAATTTCATTTTTGGATAAGGGTGATTGCAATATTTCAACAAGTCAATTGAAATTTTCTTGCACTATTAGGGACAGTGGATGCCTAGAAAGATATTTTTTTAAAATTAGTTTTAGGTTTCAGAGAGTAGATTCCTGAAAAAAATGTGTTTGTTTTATGAAAAATGTGAGTGTGTTACTGCTAAAAAGTTGATTTCAATTTCGTTTTTGGATAAGGGTGATTGCAATATTTCAACAAGTCAATTGAAATTTTCTTGCACGATTAGGGACAGTGGATGCCTAGAAAGATGTTTTTTTAAAATTAGTTTTAGGTTCCAGAGAGTAGATTCCTGAAAAAAATGTGTTTGTTTTATGAAAAATGTGAGTGTGTTACTGCTAAAAAGTTGATTTAAATTTCGTTTTTGGATAAGGGTGATTGCAATACTTCAACGAGTCAATTGAAATTTTCTTGCACGATTAGGGACAGTGGATGCATAGAAAGATTTCTTTTTTAAATTAGTATTAGGTTTCAGAGAGTAGATTCCTGAAAAAAATGTGTTTGTTTTATGAAAAATGTGAGGGTGTTACTGCTAAAAAGTTGATTTAAATTTCGTTTTTGAATAAGGGTGATTGCAATATTTCAACAAGTCAATTGAAATTTTCTTGCACGATTAGGGACAGTGGATGCCTAGAAAGATTTTTTTTTAAATTAGTTTTAGGTTCCAGAGAGTAGATTCCTGAAAAAAATGTGTTTGTTTTATGAAAAATGTGAGTGTGTTACTGCTAAAAAGTTGATTTAAATTTCATTTTTGGATAAGGGTGATTGCAATATTTCAACAAGTCAATTGAAATTTTCTTGCACTATTAGGGACAGTGGATGCCTAGAAAGATATTTTTTTAAAATTAGTTTTAGGTTTCAGAGAGTAGATTCCTGAAAAAAATGTGTTTGTTTTATGAAAAATGTGAGTGTGTTACTGCTAAAAAGTTGATTTAAATTTCGTTTTTGGATAAGGGTGATTGCAATATTTCAACAAGTCAATTGAAATTTTCTTGCACGATTAGGGACAGTGGATGCCTAGAAAGATGTTTTTTTTAAATTAGTTTTAGGTTCCAGAGAGTAGATTCCTGAAAAAAATGTGTTTGTTTTATGAAAAATGTGAGTGTGTTACTGCTAAAAAGTTGATTTAAATTTCGTTTTTGGATAAGGGTGATTGCAATACTTCAACAAGTCAATTGAAATTTTCTTGCACGATTAGGGACAGTGGATGCATAGAAAGATTTCTTTTTTAAATTAGTATTAGGTTTCAGAGAGTAGATTCCTGAAAAAAATGTGTTTGTTTTATGAAAAATGTGAGGGTGTTACTGCTAAAAAGTTGATTTAAATTTCGTTTTTGAATAAGGGTGATTGCAATATTTCAACAAGTCAATTGAAATTTTCTTGCACGATTAGGGACAGTGGATGCCTAGAAAGATGTTTTTTTAAAATTAGTTTTAGGTTCCAGAGAGTAGATTCCTGAAAAAAATGTGTTTGTTTTATGAAAAATGTGAGTGTGTTACTGCTAAAAAGTTGATTTAAATTTCATTTTTGGATAAGGGTGATTGCAATATTTCAACAAGTCAATTGAAATTTTCTTGCACGATAAGGGACAGTGGATGCCTAGAAAGATGTTTTTTTAAATTAGTTTTAGGTTCCAGAGAGTAGATTCCTGAAAAAAATGTGTTTGTTTTATGAAAAATGTGAGTGTGTTACTGCTAAAAAGTTGATTTAAATATCGTTTTTGGATAAGGGTGATTGCAATATTTCAATAAGTTAATTGAAATTTTCTTGGAAGATTAGGGAGAGTGGATGCCTAGAAAGATGTTTTTTTAATTAGTTTTAGGTTTCAGAGAGTAGATTCCTGAAAAAAATGTGTTTGTTTTATGAAAAATGTGAGGGTGTTACTGCTAAAAAGTTGATTTAAATTTCGTTTTTGAATAAGGGTGATTGCAATATTTCAACAAGTCAATTGAAATTTTCTTGCACGATTAGGGACAGTGGATGCCTAGAAAGATATTTTTTTTAAATTAGTTTTAGGTTTCAGAGAGTAGATTCCTGAAAAAATGTGTTTGTTTTATGAAAAATGTGAGTGTGTTACTGCTAAAAAGTTGATTTAAATTTCGTTTTTGGATAAGGGTGATTGCAATATTTCAACAAGTTAATTGAAATTTTCTTGCACGATTAGGGACAGTGGATGCCTAAAAAGATGTTTTTTTAAAATTAGTTTTAGGTTCCAGAGAGTAGATTCCTGAAAAAAATGTGTTTGTTTTATGAAAAATGTGAGTGTGTTACTGCTAAAAAGTTGATTTAAATTTCGTTTTTGGATAAGGGTGATTGCAATACTTCAACAAGTCAATTGAAATTTTCTTGCACGATTAGGGACAGTGGATGCATAGAAAGATTTCTTTTTTAAATTAGTATTAGGTTTCAGAGAGTAGATTCCTGAAAAAAATGTGTTTGTTTTATGAAAAATGTGAGGGTGTTACTGCTAAAAAGTTGATTTAAATTTCGTTTTTGAATAAGGGTGATTGCAATATTTCAACAAGTCAATTGAAATTTTCTTGCACGATTAGGGACAGTGGATGCCTAGAAAGATATTTTTTTTAAATTAGTTTTAGGTTTCAGAGAGTAGATTCCTGAAAAAAATGTGTTTGTTTTATGAAAAATGTGAGTGTGTTACTGCTAAAAAGTTGATTTAAATTTCGTTTTTGGATAAGGGTGATTGCAATATTTCAACAAGTCAATTGAAATTTTCTTGCACGATTAGGGACAGTGGATGCCTAGAAAGATGTTTTTTTAAAATTAGTTTTAGGTTCCAGAGAGTAGATTCCTGAAAAAAAATGTGTTTGTTTTATGAAAAATGTGAGTGTGTTACTGCTAAAAAGTTGATTTAATTTTTATTTTTGGATAAGGGTGATTGCAATATTTCAACAAGTCAATTGAAATTTTCTTGCACGATTAGGGACAGTGGATGCCTAGAAAGATGTTTTTTTAAAATTAGTTTTAGGTTCCAGAGAGTAGATTCCTGAAAAAAATGTGTTTGTTTTATGAAAAATGTGAGTGTGTTACTGCTAAAAAGTTGATTTAAATATCGTTTTTGGATAAGGGTGATTGCAATATTTCAATAAGTTAATTGAAATTTTCTTGGAAGAATAGGGAGAGTGGATGCCTAGAAAGATGTTTTTTTTAATTAGTTTTAGGTTTCAGAGAGTAGATTCCTGAAAAAAATGTGTTTGTTTTATGAAAAATGTGAGGGTGTTACTGCTAAAAAGTTGATTTAAATTTCGTTTTTGAATAAGGGTGATTGCAATATTTCAACAAGTCAATTGAAATTTTCTTGCACGATTAGGGACAGTGGATGCCTAGAAAGATATTTTTTTTAAATTAGTTTTAGGTTTCAGAGAGTAGATTCCTGAAAAAAATGTGTTTGTTTTATGAAAAATGTGAGTGTGTTACTGCTAAAAAGTTGATTTAAATTTCGTTTTTGGATAAGGGTGATTGCAATATTTCAACAAGTTCATTGAAATTTTCTTGCACGATTAGGGACAGTGGATGCCTAGAAAGATTTCTTTTTTAAATTAGTATTAGGTTTCAGAGAGTAGATTCCTGAAAAAAATGTGTTTGTTTTATGAAAAATGTGAGGGTGTTACTGCTAAAAAGTTGATTTAAATTTCGTTTTTGAATAAGGGTGATTGCAATATTTCAACAAGTCAATTGAAATTTTCTTGCACGATTAGGGACAGTGGATGCCTAGAAAGATTTTTTTTTAAATTAGTTTTAGGTTCCAGAGAGTAGATTCCTGAAAAAAATGTGTTTGTTTTATGAAAAATGTGAGTGTGTTACTGCTAAAAAGTTGATTTAAATTTCATTTTTGGATAAGGGTGATTGCAATATTTCAACAAGTCAATTGAAATTTTCTTGCACTATTAGGGACAGTGGATGCCTAGAAAGATATTTTTTTAAAATTAGTTTTAGGTTTCAGAGAGTAGATTCCTGAAAAAAATGTGTTTGTTTTATGAAAAATGTGAGTGTGTTACTGCTAAAAAGTTGATTTAAATTTCGTTTTTGGATAAGGGTGATTGCAATATTTCAACAAGTCAATTGAAATTTTCTTGCACGATTAGGGACAGTGGATGCCTAGAAAGATGTTTTTTTTAAATTAGTTTTAGGTTCCAGAGAGTAGATTCCTGAAAAAAATGTGTTTGTTTTATGAAAAATGTGAGTGTGTTACTGCTAAAAAGTTGATTTAAATTTCGTTTTTGGATAAGGGTGATTGCAATACTTCAACAAGTCAATTGAAATTTTCTTGCACGATTAGGGACAGTGGATGCATAGAAAGATTTCTTTTTTAAATTAGTATTAGGTTTCAGAGAGTAGATTCCTGAAAAAAATGTGTTTGTTTTATGAAAAATGTGAGGGTGTTACTGCTAAAAAGTTGATTTAAATTTCGTTTTTGAATAAGGGTGATTGCAATATTTCAACAAGTCAATTGAAATTTTCTTGCACGATTAGGGACAGTGGATGCCTAGAAAGATGTTTTTTTAAAATTAGTTTTAGGTTCCAGAGAGTAGATTCCTGAAAAAAATGTGTTTGTTTTATGAAAAATGTGAGTGTGTTACTGCTAAAAAGTTGATTTAAATTTCATTTTTGGATAAGGGTGATTGCAATATTTCAACAAGTCAATTGAAATTTTCTTGCACGATAAGGGACAGTGGATGCCTAGAAAGATGTTTTTTTAAATTAGTTTTAGGTTCCAGAGAGTAGATTCCTGAAAAAAATGTGTTTGTTTTATGAAAAATGTGAGTGTGTTACTGCTAAAAAGTTGATTTAAATATCGTTTTTGGATAAGGGTGATTGCAATATTTCAATAAGTTAATTGAAATTTTCTTGGAAGATTAGGGAGAGTGGATGCCTAGAAAGATGTTTTTTTAATTAGTTTTAGGTTTCAGAGAGTAGATTCCTGAAAAAAATGTGTTTGTTTTATGAAAAATGTGAGGGTGTTACTGCTAAAAAGTTGATTTAAATTTCGTTTTTGAATAAGGGTGATTGCAATATTTCAACAAGTCAATTGAAATTTTCTTGCACGATTAGGGACAGTGGATGCCTAGAAAGATATTTTTTTTAAATTAGTTTTAGGTTTCAGAGAGTAGATTCCTGAAAAAAATGTGTTTGTTTTATGAAAAATGTGAGTGTGTTACTGCTAAAAAGTTGATTTAAATTTCGTTTTTGGATAAGGGTGATTGCAATATTTCAACAAGTTAATTGAAATTTTCTTGCACGATTAGGGACAGTGGATGCCTAAAAAGATGTTTTTTTAAAATTAGTTTTAGGTTCCAGAGAGTAGATTCCTGAAAAAAATGTGTTTGTTTTATGAAAAATGTGAGTGTGTTACTGCTAAAAAGTTGATTTAAATTTCGTTTTTGGATAAGGGTGATTGCAATACTTCAACAAGTCAATTGAAATTTTCTTGCACGATTAGGGACAGTGGATGCATAGAAAGATTTCTTTTTTAAATTAGTATTAGGTTTCAGAGAGTAGATTCCTGAAAAAAATGTGTTTGTTTTATGAAAAATGTGAGGGTGTTACTGCTAAAAAGTTGATTTAAATTTCGTTTTTGAATAAGGGTGATTGCAATATTTCAACAAGTCAATTGAAATTTTCTTGCACGATTAGGGACAGTGGATGCCTAGAAAGATATTTTTTTTAAATTAGTTTTAGGTTTCAGAGAGTAGATTCCTGAAAAAAATGTGTTTGTTTTATGAAAAATGTGAGTGTGTTACTGCTAAAAAGTTGATTTAAATTTCGTTTTTGGATAAGGGTGATTGCAATATTTCAACAAGTCAATTGAAATTTTCTTGCACGATTAGGGACAGTGGATGCCTAGAAAGATGTTTTTTTAAAATTAGTTTTAGGTTCCAGAGAGTAGATTCCTGAAAAAAAATGTGTTTGTTTTATGAAAAATGTGAGTGTGTTACTGCTAAAAAGTTGATTTAATTTTTATTTTTGGATAAGGGTGATTGCAATATTTCAACAAGTCAATTGAAATTTTCTTGCACGATTAGGGACAGTGGATGCCTAGAAAGATGTTTTTTTAAAATTAGTTTTAGGTTCCAGAGAGTAGATTCCTGAAAAAAATGTGTTTGTTTTATGAAAAATGTGAGTGTGTTACTGCTAAAAAGTTGATTTAAATATCGTTTTTGGATAAGGGTGATTGCAATATTTCAATAAGTTAATTGAAATTTTCTTGGAAGAATAGGGAGAGTGGATGCCTAGAAAGATGTTTTTTTTAATTAGTTTTAGGTTTCAGAGAGTAGATTCCTGAAAAAAATGTGTTTGTTTTATGAAAAATGTGAGGGTGTTACTGCTAAAAAGTTGATTTAAATTTCGTTTTTGAATAAGGGTGATTGCAATATTTCAACAAGTCAATTGAAATTTTCTTGCACGATTAGGGACAGTGGATGCCTAGAAAGATATTTTTTTTAAATTAGTTTTAGGTTTCAGAGAGTAGATTCCTGAAAAAAATGTGTTTGTTTTATGAAAAATGTGAGTGTGTTACTGCTAAAAAGTTGATTTAAATTTCGTTTTTGGATAAGGGTGATTGCAATATTTCAACAAGTTCATTGAAATTTTCTTGCACGATTAGGGACAGTGGATGCCTAGAAAGATGTTTTTTAAAATTAGCTTTAGGTTCCAGAGAGTAGATTCCTGAAAAAAATGTGTTTGTTTTATGAAAAATGTGAGTGTGTTACTGCTAAAAAGTTGATTTAAATTTCGTTTTTGGATAAGGGTGATTGCAATACTTCAACAAGTCAATTGAAATTTTCTTGCACGATTAGGGACAGTGGATGCATAGAAAGATTTCTTTTTTAAATTAGTATTAGGTTTCAGAGAGTAGATTCCTGAAAAAAATGTGTTTGTTTTATGAAAAATGTGAGGGTGTTACTGCTAAAAAGTTGATTTAAATTTCGTTTTTGAATAAGGGTGATTGCAATATTTCAACAAGTCAATTGAAATTTTCTTGCACGATTAGGGACAATGGATGCCTAGAAAGATGTTTTTTTTAAATTAGTTTTAGGTTTCAGAGAGTAGATTCCTGAAAAAAATGTGTTTGTTTTATGAAAAATGTGAGGGTGTTACTGCTAAAAAGTTGATTTAAATTTCGTTTTTGAATAAGGGTGATTGCAATATTTCAACAAGTCAATTGAAATTTTCTTTCACGATTAGGGACAGTGGATGCCTAGAAAGATCTGTTTTTTTAAATTAGTTTTAGGTTCCAGAGAGTAGATTCCTGAAAAAAATGTGTTTGTTTTATGAAAAATGTGAGTGTGTTACTGCTAAAAAGTTGATTTAAATTTTATTTTTGGATAAGGGTGATTGCAATATTTCAACAAGTCAATTGAAATTTTCTTGCACGATTAGGGACAGTGGATGCCTAGAAAGATTTTTTTTTTAAATTAGTTTTAGGTTCCAGAGAGTAGATTCCTGAAAAAAATGTGTTTGTTTTATGAAAAATGTGAGTGTGTTACTGCAAAAAAGTTGATTTAAATATCGTTTTTGGATAAGGGTGATTGCAATATTTCAATAAGTTAATTGAAATTTTCTTGGAAGATTAGGGAGAGTGGATGCCTAGAAAGATGTTTTTTTAATTAGTTTTAGGTTTCAGAGAGTAGATTCCTGAAAAAAATGTGTTTGTTTTATGAAAAATGTGAGGGTGTTACTGCTAAAAAGTTGATTTAAATTTCGTTTTTGAATAAGGGTGATTGCAATATTTCAACAAGTCAATTGAAATTTTCTTGCACGATTAGGGACAGTGGATGCGTAGAAAGATCTTTTTTTAAAATTAGTTTTAGGTTCCAGAGAGTAGATTCCTGAAAAAAATGTGTTTGTTTTATGAAAAATGTGAGTGTGTTACTGCTAAAAAGTTGATTTAAATATCGTTTTTGGATAAGGGTGATTGCAATATTTCAATAAGTTAATTGAAATTTTCTTGGAAGATTAGGGAGAGTGGATGCCTAGAAAGATGTTTTTTTTTATTTAGTTTTAGGTTTCAGAGAGTAGATTCCTGAAAAAAATGTGTTTGTTTTATGAAAAATGTGAGGGTGTTACTGCTAAAAAGTTGATTTAAATTTCGTTTTTGAATAAGGGTGATTGCAATATTTCAACAAGTCAATTGAAATTTTCTTGCACGATTAGGGACAGTGGATGCCTAGAAAGATATTTTTTTTAAATTAGTTTTAGGTTTCAGAGAGTAGATTCCTGAAAAAAATGTGTTTGTTTTATGAAAAATGTGAGTGTGTTACTGCTAAAAAGTTGATTTAAATTTCGTTTTTGGATAAGGGTGATTGCAATATTTCAACAAGTTAATTGAAATTTTCTTGCACGATTAGGGACAGTGGATGCCTAGAAAGATGTTTTTTAAAATTAGCTTTAGGTTCCAGAGAGTAGATTCCTGAAAAAAATGTGTTTGTTTTATGAAAAATGTGAGTGTGTTACTGCTAAAAAGTTGATTTAAATTTCGTTTTTGGATAAGGGTGATTGCAATACTTCAACAAGTCAATTGAAATTTTCTTGCACGATTAGGGACAGTGGATGCATAGAAAGATTTCTTTTTTAAATTAGTATTAGGTTTCAGAGAGTAGATTCCTGAAAAAAATGTGTTTGTTTTATGAAAAATGTGAGGGTGTTACTGCTAAAAAGTTGATTTAAATTTCGTTTTTGAATAAGGGTGATTGCAATATTTCAACAAGTCAATTGAAATTGTCTTGCACGATTAGGGACAGTGGATGCCTAGAAAGATTTTTTTTTAAATTAGTTTTAGGTTCCAGAGAGTAGATTCCTGAAAAAAATGTGTTTGTTTTATGAAAAATGTGAGTGTGTTACTGCTAAAAAGTTGATTTAAATTTCATTTTTGGATAAGGGTGATTGCAATATTTCAACAAGTCAATTGAAATTTTCTTGCACGATTAGGGACAGTGGATGCCTAGAAAGATGTTTTTTTTAAATTAGTTTTAGGTTCCAGAGAGTAGATTCCTGAAAAAAATGTGTTTGTTTTATGAAAAATGTGAGTGTGTTACTGCTAAAAAGTTGATTTAAATTTCGTTTTTGGATAAGGGTGATTGCAATACTTCAACGAGTCAATTGAAATTTTCTTGCACGATTAGGGACAGTGGATGCATAGAAAGATTTCTTTTTTAAATTAGTATTAGGTTTCAGAGAGTAGATTCCTGAAAAAAATGTGTTTGTTTTATGAAAAATGTGAGGGTGTTACTGCTAAAAAGTTGATTTAAATTTCGTTTTTGAATAAGGGTGATTGCAATATTTCAACAAGTCAATTGAAATTTTCTTGCACGATTAGGGACAGTGGATGCCTAGAAAGACTTTTTTTAAAATTAGTTTTAGGTTCTAGAGAGTAGATTCCTGAAAAAAATGTGTTTGTTTTATGAAAAATGTGAGTGTGTTACTGCTAAAAAGTTGATTTCAATTTCATTTTTGGATAAGGGTGATTGCAATATTTCAACAAGTCAATTGAAATTTTCTTGCACTATTAGGGACAGTGGATGCCTAGAAAGATATTTTTTTAAAATTAGTTTTAGGTTTCAGAGAGTAGATTCCTGAAAAAAATGTGTTTGTTTTATGAAAAATGTGAGTGTGTTACTGCTAAAAAGTTGATTTAAATTTCGTTTTTGGATAAGGGTGATTGCAATATTTCAACAAGTTCATTGAAATTTTCTTGCACGATTAGGGACAGTGGATGCCTAGAAAGATGTTTTTTAAAATTAGCTTTAGGTTCCAGAGAGTAGATTCCTGAAAAAAATGTGTTTGTTTTATGAAAAATGTGAGTGTGTTACTGCTAAAAAGTTGATTTAAATTTCGTTTTTGAATAAGGGTGATTGCAATATTTCAACAAGTCAATTGAAATTTTCTTGCACGATTAGGGACAGTGGATGCCTAGAAAGATGTTTTTTTAAAATTAGTTTTAGGTTTCAGAGAGTAGATTCCTGAAAAAAATGTGTTTGTTTTATGAAAAATGTGAGTGTGTTACTGCTAAAAAGTTGATTTAAATTTCGTTTTTGGATAAGGGTGATTGCAATATTTCAACAAGTCAATTGAAATTTTCTTGCACGATTAGGGACAGTGGATGCCTAGAAAGATGTTTTTTTTAAATTAGTTTTAGGTTCCAGAGAGTAGATTCCTGAAAAAAAATGTGTTTGTTTTATGAAAAATGTGAGGGTGTTACTGCTAAAAAGTTGATTTAAATTTCGTTTTTGAATAAGGGTGATTGCAATATTTCAACAAGTCAATTGAAATTTTCTTGCACGATTAGGGACAGTGGATGCCTAGAAAGATGTTTTTTTAAAATTAGTTTTAGGTTTCAGAGAGTAGATTCCTGAAAAAAATGTGTTTGTTTTATGAAAAATGTGAGTGTGTTACTGCTAAAAAGTTGATTTAAATTTCGTTTTTGAATAAGGAAGATTGCAATATTACAACAAGTCAATTGAAATTTTCTTGCACGATTAGGGACAGTGAATGCCTAGAAAGATATTTTTTTTTAATTAGTTTTAGGTTTCAGAGAGTAGATTCCTGAAAAAAATGTGTTTGCTTTATGAAAAATGTGAGTGTGTTACTGCTAAAAAGTTGATTTAAATTTCGTTTTTGGATAAGGGTGATTGCAATACTTCAACAAGTCAATTGAAATTTTCTTGCACAATTAGGGACAGTGGATGCATAGAAAGATTTCTTTTTTAAATTAGTATTAGGTTTCAGAGAGTAGATTCCTGAAAAAAATGTGTTTGTTTCATGAAAAATGTGAGGGTGTTACTGCTAAAAAGTTGATTTAAATTTCGTTTTTGAATAAGGGTGATTGCAATATTTCAACAAGTCAATTGAAATTTTCTTGCACGATTAGGGACAGTGGATGCCTAGAAAGATTTTTTTTTAAATTAGTTTTAGGTTCCAGAGAGTAGATTCCTGAAAAAAATTTTTTTGTTTTATGAAAAATGTGAGTGTGTTACTGCTAAAAAGTTGATTTAAATTTCATTTTTGGATAAGGGTGATTGCAATATTTCAACAAGTCAATTGAAATTTTCTTGCACGATTAGGGACAGTGGATGCCTAGAAAGATGTTTTTTTTAAATTAGTTTTAGGTTCCAGAGAGTAGATTCCTGAAAAAAATGTGTTTGTTTTATGAAAAATGTGAGTGTGTTACTGCAAAAAAGTTGATTTAAATATCGTTTTTGGATAAGGGTGATTGCAATATTTCAACAAGTTAATTGAAATTTTCTTGCAAGATTAGGGAGAGTGGATGCCTAGAAAGATGTTTTTTACAAATTCGTTATAGGTTCCAGAGAGTAGATTCCTGAAAAAAAAAATATTTGTTTCATGAAAAATGTGAGTGTGTTACTGCAAAAAAGTTGATTTAAATTTAGTTTCAGGATAAGCGTGAATGCATCATTTCAACAAGTTAATTGAAATTTTCTTGCACGATTAGGGAGAGTGGATGCATAGAAAGATGTTTTTTTTATATTTGTTTTAGGTTCCAAAGAGTTGATTCCTGAAAAAATGTGTTTCTTTTATGAAAAATGTGAGTGTGTTACTGCTAAAAAGTTGATTTAAATTTCATTTTTGGATAAGGGTGATTGCAATATTTCAACAAGTCAATTGAAATTTTCTTGCACGATTAGGGACAGTGGATGCCTAGAAAGATGTTTTTTTAAATTAGTTTTAGGTTCCAGAGAGTAGATTCCTGAAATAAATGTGTTTGTTTTATGAAAAATGTGAGTGTGTTACTGCTAAAAAGTTGATTTAAATATCGTTTTTGGATAAGGGTGATTGCAATATTTCAATAAGTTAATTGAAATTTTCTTGGAAGATTAGGGAGAGTGGATGCCTAGAAAGATGTTTTTTTTATTAGTTTTAGGTTTCAGAGAGTAGATTCCTGAAAAAAATGTGTTTGTTTTATGAAAAATGTGAGGGTGTTACTGCTAAAAAGTTGATTTAAATTTCGTTTTTGAATAAGGGTGATTGCAATATTTCAACAAGTCAATTGAAATTTTCTTGCACGATTAGGGACAGTGGATGCCTAGAAAGATATTTTTTTTAAATTAGTTTTAGGTTTCAGAGAGTAGATTCCTGAAAAAAATGTGTTTGTTTTATGAAAAATGTGAGTGTGTTACTGCTAAAAAGTTGATTTAAATTTCGTTTTTGGATAAGGGTGATTGCAATATTTCAACAAGTTAATTGAAATTTTCTTGCACGATTAGGGACAGTGGATGCCTAAAAAGATGTTTTTTTAAAATTAGTTTTAGGTTCCAGAGAGTAGATTCCTGAAAAAAATGTGTTTGTTTTATGAAAAATGTGAGTGTGTTACTGCTAAAAAGTTGATTTAAATTTCGTTTTTGGATAAGGGTGATTGCAATACTTCAACAAGTCAATTGAAATTTTCTTGCACGATTAGGGACAGTGGATGCATAGAAAGATTTCTTTTTTAAATTAGTATCAGGTTTCAGAGAGTAGATTCCTGAAAAAAATGTGTTTGTTTTATGAAAAATGTGAGGGTGTTACTGCTAAAAAGTTGATTTAAATTTCGTTTTTGAATAAGGGTGATTGCAATATTTCAATAAGTCAATTGAAATTTTCTTGCACGATTAGGGACAGTGGATGCCTAGAAAGATGTTTTTTTGTAAATTAGTTTTAGGTTTCAGAGAGTAGATTCCTGAAAAAAATGTGTTTGTTTAATGAAAAATGTGAGTGTGTTACTGCTAAAAAGTTGATTTAAATTTCGTTTTTGGATAAGGGTGATTGCAATATTTCAACAAGTCAATTGAAATTTTCTTGCACGATTAGGGACAGTGGATGCCTAGAAAGATGTTTTTTTAAAATTAGTTTTAGGTTCCAGAGAGTAGATTCCTGAAAAAAAATGTGTTTGTTTTATGAAAAATGTGAGGGTGTTACTGCTAAAAAGTTGATTTAAATTTCGTTTTTGAATAAGGGTGATTGCAATATTTCAACAAGTCAATTGAAATTTTCTTGCACGATTAGGGACAGTGGATGCCTAGAAAGATGTTTTTTTAAAATTAGTTTTAGGTTTCAGAGAGTAGATTCCTGAAAAAAATGTGTTTGTTTTATGAAAAATGTGAGTGTGTTACTGCTAAAAAGTTGATTTAAATTTTGTTTTTGGATAAGGGTGATTGCAATATTTCAACAAGTCAATTGAAATTTTCTTGCACGATTAGGGACAGTGGATGCCTAGAAAGATGTTTTTTTAAAATTAGTTTTAGGTTCCAGAGAGTAGATTCCTGAAAAAAATGTGTTTGTTTTATGAAAAATGTGAGGGTGTTACTGCTAAAAAGTTGATTTAAATTTCGTTTTTGAATAAGGGTGATTGCAATATTTCAACAAGTCAATTGAAATTTTCTTGCACGATTAGGGACAGTGGATGCCTAGAAAGATGTTTTTTTAAAATTAGTTTTAGGTTCCAGAGAGTAGATTCCTGAAAAAAATGTGTTTGTTTTATGAAAAATGTGAGTGTGTTACTGCTAAAAAGTTGATTTAATTTTTATTTTTGGATAAGGGTGATTGCAATATTTCAACAAGTCAATTGAAATTTTCTTGCACGATTAGGGACAGTGGATGCCTAGAAAGATGTTTTTTTAAAATTAGTTTTAGGTTCCAGAGAGTAGATTCCTGAAAAAAATGTGTTTGTTTTATGAAAAATGTGAGTGTGTTACTGCTAAAAAGTTGATTTAAATATCGTTTTTGGATAAGGGTGATTGCAATATTTCAATAAGTTAATTGAAATTTTCTTGGAAGAATAGGGAGAGTGGATGCCTAGAAAGATGTTTTTTTTAATTAGTTTTAGGTTTCAGAGAGTAGATTCCTGAAAAAAATGTGTTTGTTTTATGAAAAATGTGAGGGTGTTACTGCTAAAAAGTTGATTTAAATTTCGTTTTTGAATAAGGGTGATTGCAATATTTCAACAAGTCAATTGAAATTTTCTTGCACGATTAGGGACAGTGGATGCCTAGAAAGATATTTTTTTAAAATTAGTTTTAGGTTTCAGAGAGTAGATTCCTGAAAAAAATGTGTTTGTTTTATGAAAAATGTGAGTGTGTTACTGCTAAAAAGTTGATTTAAATTTCGTTTTTGGATAAGGGTGATTGCAATATTTCAACAAGTTAATTGAAATTTTCTTGCACGATTAGGGACAGTGGATGCCTAGAAAGATGTTTTTTAAAATTAGCTTTAGGTTCCAGAGAGTAGATTCCTGAAAAAAATGTGTTTGTTTTATGAAAAATGTGAGTGTGTTACTGCTAAAAAGTTGATTTAAATTTCGTTTTTGGATAAGGGTGATTGCAATACTTCAACAAGTCAATTGAAATTTTCTTGCACGATTAGGGACAGTGGATGCATAGAAAGATTTCTTTTTTAAATTAGTATTAGGTTTCAGAGAGTAGATTCCTGAAAAAAATGTGTTTGTTTGATGAAAAATGTGAGGGTGTTACTGCTAAAAAGTTGATTTAAATTTCGTTTTTGAATAAGGGTGATTGCAATATTTCAACAAGTCAATTGAAATTTTCTTGCACGATTAGGGACAGTGGATGCCTAGAAAGATGTTTTTTTAAAATTAGTTTTAGGTTCCAGAGAGTAGATTCCTGAAAAAAATGTGTTTGTTTTATGAAAAATGTGAGTGTGTTACTGCTAAAAAGTTGATTTAAATTTCATTTTTGGATAAGGGTGATTGCAATATTTCAACAAGTCAATTGAAATTTTCTTGCACGATTAGGGACAGTGGATGCCTAGAAAGATGTTTTTTTAAATTAGTTTTAGGTTCCAGAGAGTAGATTCCTGAAAAAAATGTGTTTGTTTTATGAAAAATGTGAGTGTGTTACTGCTAAAAAGTTGATTTAATTTTTATTTTTGGATAAGGGTGATTGCAATATTTCAACAAGTCAATTGAAATTTTCTTGCACGATTAGGGACAGTGGATGCCTAGAAAGATGTTTTTTTAAAATTAGTTTTAGGTTCCAGAGAGTAGATTCCTGAAAAAAATGTGTTTGTTTTATGAAAAATGTGAGTGTGTTACTGCTAAAAAGTTGATTTAAATATCGTTTTTGGATAAGGGTGATTGCAATATTTCAATAAGTTAATTGAAATTTTCTTGGAAGAATAGGGAGAGTGGATGCCTAGAAAGATGTTTTTTTTAATTAGTTTTAGGTTTCAGAGAGTAGATTCCTGAAAAAAATGTGTTTGTTTTATGAAAAATGTGAGGGTGTTACTGCTAAAAAGTTGATTTAAATTTCGTTTTTGAATAAGGGTGATTGCAATATTTCAACAAGTCAATTGAAATTTTCTTGCACGATTAGGGACAGTGGATGCCTAGAAAGATATTTTTTTAAAATTAGTTTTAGGTTTCAGAGAGTAGATTCCTGAAAAAAATGTGTTTGTTTTATGAAAAATGTGAGTGTGTTACTGCTAAAAAGTTGATTTAAATTTCGTTTTTGGATAAGGGTGATTGCAATATTTCAACAAGTTAATTGAAATTTTCTTGCACGATTAGGGACAGTGGATGCCTAGAAAGATGTTTTTTAAAATTAGCTTTAGGTTCCAGAGAGTAGATTCCTGAAAAAAATGTGTTTGTTTTATGAAAAATGTGAGTGTGTTACTGCTAAAAAGTTGATTTAAATTTCGTTTTTGGATAAGGGTGATTGCAATACTTCAACAAGTCAATTGAAATTTTCTTGCACGATTAGGGACAGTGGATGCATAGAAAGATTTCTTTTTTAAATTAGTATTAGGTTTCAGAGAGTAGATTCCTGAAAAAAATGTGTTTGTTTGATGAAAAATGTGAGGGTGTTACTGCTAAAAAGTTGATTTAAATTTCGTTTTTGAATAAGGGTGATTGCAATATTTCAACAAGTCAATTGAAATTTTCTTGCACGATTAGGGACAGTGGATGCCTAGAAAGATGTTTTTTTAAAATTAGTTTTAGGTTCCAGAGAGTAGATTCCTGAAAAAAATGTGTTTGTTTTATGAAAAATGTGAGTGTGTTACTGCTAAAAAGTTGATTTAAATTTCATTTTTGGATAAGGGTGATTGCAATATTTCAACAAGTCAATTGAAATTTTCTTGCACGATTAGGGACAGTGGATGCCTAGAAAGATGTTTTTTTAAATTAGTTTTAGGTTCCAGAGAGTAGATTCCTGAAAAAAATGTGTTTGTTTTATGAAAAATGTGAGTGTGTTACTGCTAAAAAGTTGATTTAAATATCGTTTTTGGATAAGGGTGATTGCAATATTTCAATAAGTTAATTGAAATTTTCTTGGAAGATTAGGGAGAGTGGATGCCTAGAAAGATGTTTTTTTAATTAGTTTTAGGTTTCAGAGAGTAGATTCCTGAAAAAAATGTGTTTGTTTTATGAAAAATGTGAGGGTGTTACTGCTAAAAAGTTGATTTAAATTTCGTTTTTGAATAAGGGTGATTGCAATATTTCAACAAGTCAATTGAAATTTTCTTGCACGATTAGGGACAGTGGATGCCTAGAAAGATATTTTTTTAAAATTAGTTTTAGGTTTCAGAGAGTAGATTCCTGAAAAAAATGTGTTTGTTTTATGAAAAATGTGAGGGTGTTACTGCTAAAAAGTTGATTTAAATTTCGTTTTTGAATAAGGGTGATTGCAATATTTCAACAAGTCAATTGAAATTTTCTTGCACGATTAGGGACAGTGGATGCCTAGAAAGATATTTTTTTTAAATTAGTTTTAGGTTTCAGAGAGTAGATTCCTGAAAAAAATGTGTTTGTTTTATGAAAAATGTGAGTGTGTTACTGCTAAAAAGTTGATTTAAATTTCGTTTTTGGATAAGGGTGATTGCAATATTTCAACAAGTCAATTGAAATTTTCTTGCACGATTAGGGACAGTGGATGCCTAGAAAGATCTTTTTTTAAAATTAGTTTTAGGTTCCAGAGAGTAGATTCCTGAAAAAAATGTGTTTGTTTTATGAAAAATGTGAGTGTGTTACTGCTAAAAAGTTGATTTAAATTTCGTTTTTGGATAAGGGTGATTGCAATACTTCAACAAGTCAATTGAAATTTTCTTGCACGATTAGGGACAGTGGATGCATAGAAAGATTTCTTTTTTAAATTAGTATTAGGTTTCAGAGAGTAGATTCCTGAAAAAAATGTGTTTGTTTTATGAAAAATGTGAGGGTGTTACTGCTAAAAAGTTGATTTAAATTTCGTTTTTGAATAAGGGTGATTGCAATATTTCAATAAGTCAATTGAAATTTTCTTGCACGATTAGGGACAGTGGATGCCTAGAAAGATGTTTTTTTAAAATTAGTTTTAGGTTTCAGAGAGTAGATTCCTGAAAAAAATGTGTTTGTTTTATGAAAAATGTGAGTGTGTTACTGCTAAAAAGTTGATTTAAATTTCGTTTTTGGATAAGGGTGATTGCAATATTTCAACAAGTCAATTGAAATTTTCTTGCACGATTAGGGACAGTGGATGCCTAGAAAGATGTTTTTTTAAAATTAGTTTTAGGTTCCAGAGAGTAGATTCCTGAAAAAAAATGTGTTTGTTTTATGAAAAATGTGAGGGTGTTACTGCTAAAAAGTTGATTTAAATTTCGTTTTTGAATAAGGGTGATTGCAATATTTCAACAAGTCAATTGAAATTTTCTTGCACGATTAGGGACAGTGGATGCCTAGAAAGATGTTTTTTTAAAATTAGTTTTAGGTTTCAGAGAGTAGATTCCTGAAAAAAATGTGTTTGTTTTATGAAAAATGTGAGTGTGTTACTGCTAAAAAGTTGATTTAAATTTCGTTTTTGAATAAGGGTGATTGCAATATTTCAACAAGTCAATTGAAATTTTCTTGCACGATTAGGGACAGTGAATGCCTAGAAAGATATTTTTTTTTAATTAGTTTTAGGTTTCAGAGAGTAGATTCCTGAAAAAAATGTGTTTGCTTTATGAAAAATGTGAGTGTGTTACTGCTAAAAAGTTGATTTAAATTTCGTTTTTGGATAAGGGTGATTGCAATACTTCAACAAGTCAATTGAAATTTTCTTGCACAATTAGGGACAGTGGATGCATAGAAAGATATCTTTTTTAAATTAGTATTAGGTTTCAGAGAGTAGATTCCTGAAAAAAATGTGTTTGTTTCATGAAAAATGTGAGGGTGTTACTGCTAAAAAGTTGATTTAAATTTCGTTTTTGAATAAGGGTGATTGCAATACTTCAACAAGTCAATTGAAATTTTCTTGCACGATTAGGGACAGTGGATGCATAGAAAGATTTCTTTTTTAAATTAGTATTAGGTTTCAGAGAGTAGATTCCTGAAAAAAATGTGTTTGTTTTATGAAAAATGTGAGGGTGTTACTGCTAAAAAGTTGATTTAAATTTCGTTTTTGAATAAGGGTGATTGCAATATTTCAATAAGTCAATTGAAATTTTCTTGCACGATTAGGGACAGTGGATGCCTAGAAAGATGTTTTTTTAAAATTAGTTTTAGGTTTCAGAGAGTAGATTCCTGAAAAAAATGTGTTTGTTTTATGAAAAATGTGAGTGTGTTACTGCTAAAAAGTTGATTTAAATTTCGTTTTTGGATAAGGGTGATTGCAATATTTCAACAAGTCAATTGAAATTTTCTTGCACGATTAGGGACAGTGGATGCCTAGAAAGATGTTTTTTTAAAATTAGTTTTAGGTTCCAGAGAGTAGATGCCTGAAAAAAAATGTGTTTGTTTTATGAAAAATGTGAGGGTGTTACTGCTAAAAAGTTGATTTAAATTTCGTTTTTGAATAAGGGTGATTGCAATATTTCAACAAGTCAATTGAAATTTTCTTGCACGATTAGGGACAGTGGATGCCTAGAAAGATGTTTTTTTAAAATTAGTTTTAGGTTTCAGAGAGTAGATTCCTGAAAAAAATGTGTTTGTTTTATGAAAAATGTGAGTGTGTTACTGCTAAAAAGTTGATTTAAATTTCGTTTTTGAATAAGGGTGATTGCAATATTTCAACAAGTCAATTGAAATTTTCTTGCACGATTAGGGACAGTGAATGCCTAGAAAGATATTTTTTTGTAATTAGTTTTAGGTTTCAGAGAGTAGATTCCTGAAAAAAATGTGTTTGCTTTATGAAAAATGTGAGTGTGTTACTGCTAAAAAGTTGATTTAAATTTCGTTTTTGGATAAGGGTGATTGCAATACTTCAACAAGTCAATTGAAATTTTCTTGCACAATTAGGGACAGTGGATGCATAGAAAGATTTCTTTTTTAAATTAGTATTAGGTTTCAGAGAGTAGATTCCTGAAAAAAATGTGTTTGTTTCATGAAAAATGTGAGGGTGTTACTGCTAAAAAGTTGATTTAAATTTCGTTTTTGAATAAGGGTGATTGCAATATTTCAACAAGTCAATTGAAATTTTCTTGCACGATTAGGGACCGTGGATGCCTAGAAAGATTTTTTTTAAAATTAGTTTTAGGTTCCAGAGAGTAGATTCCTGAAAAAAATTTGTTTGTTTTATGAAAAATGTGAGTGTGTTACTGCTAAAAAGTTGATTTAAATTTCATTTTTGGATAAGGGTGATTGCAATATTTCAACAAGTCAATTGAAATTTTCTTGCACGATTAGGGACAGTGGATGCCTAGAAAGATGTTTTTTTAAAATTAGTTTTAGGTTCCAGAGAGTAGATTCCTGAAAAAAATGTGTTTGTTTTATGAAAAATGTGAGTGTGTTACTGCAAAAAAGTTGATTTAAATATCGTTTTTGGATAAGGGTGATTGCAATATTTCAACAAGTTAATTGAAATTTTCTTGCAAGATTAGGGAGAGTGGATGCCTAGAAAGATGTTTTTTACAAATTCGTTATAGGTTCCAGAGAGTAGATTCCTGAAAAAAAAATTATTTGTTTCATGAAAAATGTGAGTGTGTTACTGCAAAAAAGTTGATTTAAATTTAGTTTCAGGATAAGCGTGAATGCATCATTTCAACAAGTCAATTGAAATTTTCTTGCACGATTAGGGACAGTGGATGCATAGAAAGATTTCTTTTTTAAATTAGTATTAGGTTTCAGAGAGTAGATTCCTGAAAAAAATGTGTTTGTTTTATGAAAAATGTGAGGGTGTTACTGCTAAAAAGTTGATTTAAATTTCGTTTTTGAATAAGGGTGATTGCAATATTTCAACAAGTCAATTGAAATTTTCTTGCACGATTAGGGACAGTGGATGCCTAGGAAGATATTTTTTTTAAATTAGTTTTAGGTTTCAGAGAGTAGATTCCTGAAAAAAATGTGTTTGTTTTATGAAAAATGTGAGTGTGTTACTGCTAAAAAGTTGATTTAAATTTCGTTTTTGGATAAGGGTGATTGCAATATTTCAACAAGTCAATTGAAATTTTCTTGCACGATTAGGGACAGTGGATGCCTAGAAAGATGTTTTTTTAAAATTAGTTTTAGGTTCCAGAGAGTAGATTCCTGAAAAAAATGTGTTTGTTTTATGAAAAATGTGAGTGTGTTACTGCTAAAAAGTTGATTTAAATTTCGTTTTTGGATAAGGGTGATTGCAATACTTCAACAAGTCAATTGAAATTTTCTTGCACGATTAGGGACAGTGGATGCATAGAAAGATTTCTTTTTTAAATTAGTATTAGGTTTCAGAGAGTAGATTCCTGAAAAAAATGTGTTTGTTTTATGAAAAATGTGAGGGTGTTACTGCTAAAAAGTTGATTTAAATTTCGTTTTTGAATAAGGGTGATTGCAATATTTCAATAAGTCAATTGAAATTTTCTTGCACGATTAGGGACAGTGGATGCCTAGAAAGATGTTTTTTTAAAATTAGTTTTAGGTTTCAGAGAGTAGATTCCTGAAAAAAATGTGTTTGTTTTATGAAAAATGTGAGTGTGTTACTGCTAAAAAGTTGATTGAAATTTCGTTTTTGGATAAGGGTGATTGCAATATTTCAACAAGTCAATTGAAATTTTCTTGCACGATTAGGGACAGTGGATGCCTAGAAAGATGTTTTTTTAAAATTAGTTTTAGGTTCCAGAGAGTAGATTCCTGAAAAAAAATGTGTTTGTTTTATGAAAAATGTGAGGGTGTTACTGCTAAAAAGTTGATTTAAATTTCGTTTTTGAATAAGGGTGATTGCAATATTTCAACAAGTCAATTGAAATTTTCTTGCACGATTAGGGACAGTGGATGCCTAGAAAGATGTTTTTTTAAAATTAGTTTTAGGTTTCAGAGAGTAGATTCCTGAAAAAAATGTGTTTGTTTTATGAAAAATGTGAGTGTGTTACTGCTAAAAAGTTGATTTAAATTTCGTTTTTGAATAAGGAAGATTGCAATATTACAACAAGTCAATTGAAATTTTCTTGCACGATTAGGGACAGTGAATGCCTAGAAAGATATTTTTTTTTAATTAGTTTTAGGTTTCAGAGAGTAGATTCCTGAAAAAAATGTGTTTGCTTTATGAAAAATGTGAGTGTGTTACTGCTAAAAAGTTGATTTAAATTTCGTTTTTGGATAAGGGTGATTGCAATACTTCAACAAGTCAATTGAAATTTTCTTGCACAATTAGGGACAGTGGATGCATAGAAAGATTTCTTTTTTAAATTAGTATTAGGTTTCAGAGAGTAGATTCCTGAAAAAAATGTGTTTGTTTCATGAAAAATGTGAGGGTGTTACTGCTAAAAAGTTGATTTAAATTTCGTTTTTGAATAAGGGTGATTGCAATATTTCAACAAGTCAATTGAAATTTTCTTGCACGATTAGGGACAGTGGATGCCTAGAAAGATTTTTTTTTAAATTAGTTTTAGGTTCCAGAGAGTAGATTCCTGAAAAAAATGTGTTTGTTTTATGAAAAATGTGAGTGTGTTACTGCAAAAAAGTTGATTTAAATATCGTTTTTGGATAAGGGTGATTGCAATATTTCAACAAGTTAATTGAAATTTTCTTGCAAGATTAGGGAGAGTGGATGCCTAGAAAGATGTTTTTTACAAATTCGTTATAGGTTCCAGAGAGTAGATTCCTGAAAAAATAAAATATTTGTTTCATGAAAAATGTGAGTGTGTTACTGCAAAAAAGTTGATTTAAATTTAGTTTCAGGATAAGCGTGAATGCATCATTTCAACAAGTTAATTGAAATTTTCTTGCACGATTAGGGAGAGTGGATGCAAAGAAAGATGTTTTTTTTATATTTGTTTTAGGTTCCAAAGAGTTGATTCCTGAAAAAATGTGTTTCTTTTATGAAAAATGTGAGTGTGTTACTGCTAAAAAGTTGATTTAAATTTCATTTTTGGATAAGGGTGATTGCAATATTTCAACAAGTCAATTGAAATTTTCTTGCACGATTAGGGACAGTGGATGCCTAGAAAGATGTTTTTTTAAATTAGTTTTAGGTTCCAGAGAGTAGATTCCTGAAAAAAATGTGTTTGTTTTATGAAAAATGTGAGTGTGTTACTGCTAAAAAGTTGATTTAAATATCGTTTTTGGATAAGGGTGATTGCAATATTTCAATAAGTTAATTGAAATTTTCTTGGAAGATTAGGGAGAGTGGATGCCTAGAAAGATGTTTTTTATATTAGTTTTAGGTTTCAGAGAGTAGATTCCTGAAAAAAATGTGTTTGTTTTATGAAAAATGTGAGGGTGTTACTGCTAAAAAGTTGATTTAAATTTCGTTTTTGAATAAGGGTGATTGCAATATTTCAACAAGTCAATTGAAATTTTCTTGCACGATTAGGGACAGTGGATGCCTAGAAAGATATTTTTTTAAAATTAGTTTTAGGTTTCAGAGAGTAGATTCCTGAAAAAAATGTGTTTGTTTTATGAAAAATGTGAGTGTGTTACTGCTAAAAAGTTGATTTAAATTTCGTTTTTGGATAAGGGTGATTGCAATATTTCAACAAGTTAATTGAAATTTTCTTGCACGATTAGGGACAGTGGATGCCTAAAAAGATGTTTTTTTAAAATTAGTTTTAGGTTCCAGAGAGTAGATTCCTGAAAAAAATGTGTTTGTTTTATGAAAAATGTGAGTGTGTTACTGCTAAAAAGTTGATTTAAATTTCGTTTTTGGATAAGGGTGATTGCAATACTTCAACAAGTCAATTGAAATTTTCTTGCACGATTAGGGACAGTGGATGCATAGAAAGATTTCTTTTTTAAATT